>NC_058135.1:39274000-39296533 GCF_016433145.1 Gracilinanus agilis | reverse complement strand
TTCCTTCCTTCCTTCCTTCCTTCCTTCCTTCCTTCCTTCCTTCCTTCCTTCCTCTCTTCTTTCCTCCCTTCCTTCCTTCCTGAATGGTTCAAAGTGTATATGTGCATTGAATACCAGTCTATAGTTTGTAGTATTCTAGTAATTAAATAGATTGGAGTTAGTTAAAATCAAAGCTAACAATCCACTTATATACTGATGGGGTCTGGGCTTACTAGGTTCAGAAATTTTGTTGTTCTTCTCACACCTGAGATATCTTTAGAGAATTACTTTAGTGTATCATCGGTATGGATAGTTTTTGTCACTTAGTCCTCCAAAGCCAAAGCTGCTACATGGTCATGTCCTACTGAATATATATATATATAAATGGGATGAGTTATTTCAGAAACAAATAGAAATTCTGAGGGATGAAAGTAGAGAGAAAGGAGGGGAGCTACAGAGCAGAGCCAAGAACCAGCAGCCCCAGGGCAACCAGCCAAAGGAGAAAGGGAAGGTAGAACTGGGCTGTGGCAAAGAAGGGAGAGATTGAGGAGGAACATCATCTCCACAGGCATCTCAGAGCAAAAGATTGTGGCTGATGCCACCAAGGCACTGACCTATTCCAGGACTGAGGGCAGGTTCAAGAAAAATCTGCTCCTTTCTCAGTTTTCCTTTCCAATGTCTGTTTATCCAGACACTATAATATAATCTACTGTTTTACTACCCAAACATTTCCAGTAACCTAAATTTTGCTTCAACCACAGAGAGGCTAGGGGTTAACTACAAATAGCTATAAATGTAAACTTTAGTTATAAAAAGCCCAGCCTCTTCCCTGTTAGGAATTTTCCTAACTGTGGACTGGGAGTAATTATGATTGAATTCATAAATTTTCATTTAAAATAAATTCCCTAAAGTCACAGAGGAGTTGAATATGTGGACTTTAGGGAACACTTTATTATTCCTAGATTTAATAAGGAGCTTATTTTGTAGTGTAGTAATGAACACATACATATTACATAATATCACACACACACATATATATATGTATATAAAATCTCGTATATCTAATATGGGTTCCTTCCTTCCTTCCTTCCTTCCTTCCTTCCTTCCTTCCTTCCTTCCTTCCTTCCTTCCTTCCTTCTTTCTTTTCTTCCCAGTTTCTGGGGTATCTAAAATCTTATGGTACAAATGAGAACTATAATTTTAGCCATAGTTATGTAGCTTGATGAACAGTGATAGTATTTGTCATATTAAGATGAAAACAGGAAGTTTAGAGTTTAATTTCAGTTGATTTTTTTAAAACTTTTACCTTCTGTCTTAGAATCTAAGCAGAAGAGTGGTAAGAGCTAGGCAATGGGGATTAAGTGACTTGTCTAGGGTCACACAGCTAGTCAGTTGATTTTTCAATCGCAATACCTCTCTGCTTTTTATTACAGTTGTGTGAGGATCCAGCAGTGAGTGATATGGCCAGGTTGAGTTTTCTAAGGATACTGAAGTGTGGAACTGACGGTCAGATGACTTTAAAATGACAAAACCCTTCATGATGTTGTCATTGAACCATTTTCTAAAGTTTTCTCAATAGTGTCCAGTAAGGTGAGGCTGACATTTACCATCTGCTGCAACCCATGGTTCTAACAGTTATGGAAGAATACTAGTAAAAACCCTGGCTAGTAGCTCTCACACTATTTAGGATTTCAACTCTATTCAGCTGGCAAACATTCTGTTTCTTATTTCAAAGAATTATTTTTAGAATGTTGCCTTATATCAGATTTTAGAGTGATTTATCACGATTGCAGTATTATTTTATCTAAGCTATAAAAAGAACAGATTTGGCCACCGGAAAGTGATTGTCTCCCCCCTGGGTAGTGATTCAGCATCAATTGTGCTGGCTGGTAACATTCAACACTTCTGCACTTCTAATTTGTCCATCACATATAGCCCAAGTGTGAGTCTCTCAGCCTGTCACAGACATGTGCTTTCAGTCATATAGCTTGCAACCACTTAAATTTTGCTCTAAAAGGAAATTCTGAAAATAAGCATTTAGATTGAGTTAGTATTTTGGTTTGAAGCTCTAAGCCTTTGCAGTTGAAATAATTCTTTTTTCATTTGGTTCAAAGTTCTTATGTCACACAATCAGGTCAAGAAGAGGTTTCAGAGAATCATGGAATCTGAGCTGGAAGAGACTTCACAGTCATTGTTGTCCAACCTCTGCCTTAAGAATAAACTATTTTACAACCTTTTTTGGAAAGCCTCTATTGAGTGAATTAGTTGCTTCCTTAGGTTACATTGAACCTAAATATACATCCTTTCACATGTCAGTCTTTCAGCTACTGGAAAATGCTTATCATTCCCCAAGTCTTTTCTTCCTCCAGTTCCCAGGTGACATCTAAAGTTCCTTTACCATTTGTTGTTCTCTTCTAGGCTATACATTAATCCAGGGTTATTTCTTACTTTTATATAGAAATTTCAGAGACAAAGATCAATAAAACCTAATTTTACAAGCAGTAAGGGGGAAATCCATATGCCAAATACTTAAGAGTTTCATAAACTCATATGTGATTTTACTTCAATAAAGAAATTAATCTGAAATAGATTTTTCTCTTACTATATATCACTAATTTTTCCTATTTATTATTATAAAATTGAGGGATTTTAATTTTTTTTCTTCCCTAGGTTAAAGTGAAAAATGAGAATGTGGCCTTTGCTATGAAGTGTATAAGGAAGAAGCACATTGTTGATACTAAGCAACAGGAACATATCTATTCAGAAAAGAAGATTCTGGAAGAAATGTGCTCTCCATTTATTGTTAAGTAAGTAAATATTAGGAATTTCAAAGCATTTTTCTTTAGACCTTTATTTTCAATGGCTAAAGCAGGAGGCAGGGGACAGGAAAAGATCAGTTTTAGGATTATCAATTTGATGACTGAGTGGGGTAAGATGGATTGCAGAATTGAGGGAAGCAAGATCAGTTAGACAACTATAACAGAAACCCAGAGAACCTCAACTATGTAAGTTACAGTATGAGTAGGAAGAAGAGGAGAGAGGTAGTTAAGATATGGATTTACCAACTAACTAGATTTTGGGGGAAATAAAAGGAGTTACACTCAAACAGTGGTTACAGGAAGGATTGGTAGTGCCATTAACAAAAACGGAAATTCAGAGGCATGGCTTTGGGGGATTTACAATGAGTTCTACTTTGATGTTTCACTTGAGATTATTACAGCATCTCTAGGTTTCTATCTGTCTGTCTATCTATCTATCTATCTGTCTGTCTGTCTATCTATCTCTATCTCTCTATCTCTCTATCTATCTATCTATCTTTCCATCTATCTATCTATCTATCTATCTATCTATCTATCTATCACTATAGTTATATATCTATATCTAGGTAGATATAGACATATAGATTTGAGAATCACCCACACAGAGATGACTGAATCATAAGAAATGGTGAGATCACTAAGGAGAGCAGTAGAAAGAGAGAAGAGAAGAGAGCCCCAGGACAAGGCACTGGGGGAACCCACCTTTAGTGAGCAGAAGGATGCTGCTCTAGAATGAAGAGAATGAAGAACAACTTGGTTAAGTAGGAGTAGAAAAAAAGAAAGAGCAGTATTATGAAAGTCAAGGGAAAAGGGGTGGAGGTGGGCAGTACCAGAAACTATAGAGAATTAAGAAGAGGCCATTGGATGTAATAGTTAAGAGATTGTTGATAACCTTGAAGAAAGTTGTTTGATTCACATGGTGGGGTTGGAAGCTAGATTACAAAGAAAGAACAGGTACTCTATTTGGAACTGTGTAAAGAAAACTACATCCATCCTCCCCTTTCATTTTAGCTATTCTTATTGGGTGGAAATGGGCTCACCTCTACCTTAAATTTAGAAATTAAATTCTCTCACCTATTACACTTACTTAGGACCAAACTATTTATTATTATGTGAAGTGATAATGTGAAGTGGGTGTTCTAATCTAATCTAACTTATCCTATAATAAATCCTTACCCCCTAAATAGTAACCACATTTTCTGAATAACAAACAAAATCTTTAGAAAATAGAGCCTTTCTCTATATTTCAGAGTAACAAATATAGCATTTTCATTGTGGGAACATTTGAGCTTTCTTAGAAAATCAACTTCATATATTCTATTTAGGGATATCTGGAATGCTTCCCGCCCAATTCAATTTAATAAATATTTATTAAGCACAAACTGTATGTCAGTCAGCATGCTTAGTATGAAAAGCATAATAGTTCCTAAACCTTAGGGAAGTTAAGGGCATAGAAGGATAATAATAGTATCTAGCATCTATGTAGCATTTTAGGTTTTTCAAAGTATGTTTGAAATATTACCTCATTTTATTCTAACAACCACCTTGTTTGACATCTCTGTGAAG
This sequence comes from Gracilinanus agilis, assembly GCF_016433145.1. Taxonomy (NCBI): domain Eukaryota; kingdom Metazoa; phylum Chordata; class Mammalia; order Didelphimorphia; family Didelphidae; genus Gracilinanus; species Gracilinanus agilis. The sequence continues at coordinate 39,292,169 of NC_058135.1, read as the reverse complement.
GATAGCTAGGGGAAAGACCAGAAGAAGGGAGACCAGTTGTGAGACTGTAACAGAAAGAAGAAAAGGTCTAAATGAGTGTTTGAGTGAAGGAGGAGTGCAGATAAAAGAGACGTTATGGATGTAGGATCAATATAACTCAACAACTTACTAAAAATGGAAATAAGAGTCAGAAATTACTCTGAGGTTTCAGTTTGGGGAGGCTGATGATATCTTCAACAGAACTGAAAAGTGACAATTTGAAGAAGGAAGATGATGAGTTCATCTTTGGACTTTGCAATTTTGAGATATCTCTGGGACACATGGGTAGAAATATATACTGGAAAAGTACAGGTAGAGGATTGGTTGAGGTTTTAGAGGTCTTGAATCATCTGCAGAGACATGATATTGATATGGACCTAGATTCACTGGGAATATTCCATTTATCTTTATTGCTATATCAAGATGCTATCAGTGCTAGTACCTGGAAATGTAACTGATGATATAGTTTTAAGGTTAGATATTTCCAAACTTATGTTCATGATTATATTGGCTATTTTCGCAGGTTTTATCGTACTTTCAAGGACAGAAAATATGTGTATATGCTCTTGGAGGCCTGCTTAGGTGGAGAACTGTGGAGTATCCTAAGGGACAGGTAATAATAAAGTTTTAATTATCTAAATCTATAGCCATTTATACATATGTAGATGTAGATAGGTAGGTATCTGTTCGCCAGACAATTATGATATTAAGCACAATGGAAATGGAAAAAAATATAAAAGGGGAGGAAAGTATATAGAAAGAGATTAGGAAAAGCGAGAAGCAGTTTTTTAAAAAGTAAAAAGAAAGATCCCCAGCATGAATTATTTCAATTAGTTGTATTCAAAATCAGTCAGTATTTATTAAGCACCTACTATGCGATGGGCTCTGTAATAAGTGCTGTGTATACAAAAAGAGGTAATACTCCCTGCACTCATGAAGTTCATAGTCTAATAGAGGAGACAGCAAACAAATATGTACAAATAAGCTATAAACAGGATAGATAGAAAATTACAAATAGAGGAAAGGCACTGGAATTAAGAGGGACTGGGAAAAGCTTTTTATAAAAGATAAGATTTCAGTTAGGACTTAAGGAAGCTAAGGATTTTTTTCAGTAGTTTGTTTAGTATGAATTTTTAGCAGTAGGTTAGTTTAGTAGTTTTGAGCTTAAGAGTCCAGGTGTGGGGGGGGGGCAGCCAGAGAGAATGTCTGGAGTCCAGAGATGGAAGGTCTTGTTGGTGGAACATCCAGGAGGCCAGTGTTACTGGATCAGAGTATGGGGTGGGGGGAGTAAGGTGGAAGAAAATGGAAAGGGGGTTAGCTTGTAAAGGGCTTTAAAAGCCAAAAAGAGGATTTTGTATTTGATCCTAGAGACAGTAGAGAGCCACTGGAAGGTATTGGGTCAAGGTGGCCATGACGTACTCGGAACTGATCCCTTTAGTTCCTGAAGAGAGGATTCCAGTGGAGTGGGAAAAGAAAGGCAAGCAGACTCACCAGGCGTTGTGGCAGTCATCAAGGAAAGGAGTGATAAAAGCCTGCACCAGAGAGCTGGCCGTGATGGAGGAGAGAAAGGGGGACATGGTGAAAGATGAAATGGACAGGGATTTGGGGGGAGTGAGGGAGAGTAATAATTCCAGGATAGGCTAAGGGGGGGCAGGAGGGGTTTGGGGGAAAGGAAAAGAACATAAAACATGTAACTATGGGAAAATATTCAAAATTTGAAAAAATAAATTCATAAGGAGAAAATTATAAAATTAAAATAACAAATTTGGAAAGCTGAAGAAATGAGAGGAAAAGAAAGCCACAGTCTTCAAGAAAAAAAAGTTTGCATATATTGATTACCATGGTTTTTTCAAATCCTTTATTTTAACTTTAAAAGTTCTTGTATTAAAAAAGTAAATCAACAACTTTTAATAACAACAAATAAAAAGAATTCCAGGATGACTCCTAGTTGTGAGTCTGAGGGCCTGGGGAAAGATAATGAGTCTTTTTTGCCCATGCTGAGTTCAAGATGTCTATTGGAAAACCAATTCTAGATGTCTGAAAGGTAGTTGGACATGTGAGATTGGAGGCCATCAAAGAGATGGGACAGGTTAGGTGGATTTGAGAATCATCAGCATGGAAATGGTAATTAAATACATGGAAGCTGATGAGATCTGTAGGAGAATTGGTCATAGGGGGAAAACAAGTTTTAAAACAAGATATAAAGGCAGAGATGAGGAAGGAGAGCATTGCAGGTTAGGGAACAATCAGAGAAAATATATGAAGAGGAGAGATGGAGTCAACAGCCAGGAGGCCAGTGTCATGGCATCAAAGAGTATATGGTAGGGAATAAAGTATAAGAAGGCTGGAAAGGCAGGAAGCCTTTCCAATGTGAATGCCAAATAAAGGGAAGCAACTGGAACTTATTGAAGAGGTGGGTGACATGATCATACCTAACTTTAGGAAAATTCACTTTGGTTGCTGCAGGATGGATTGGAGGAGGAACAGTCTTGAGGTATCGAGGTTCTGCGTTAGAGTAGGGGCAATGTGGGAGGAGAGAAGGGCCCTATTCCCTATGTGGAGATGTTCTACATACATAAAATCAACAGGCCTTGGCAGTAGCATGGATGCTGGGGGTAAGAGATAGTGAAGAGTTCAAGATCCCTAGCTTGTGTGCCTAAGGGACTAGGAACTTGGTGTTGTCTTCTGCTGTAATAGGGAAGGTTAGAGGGGAACAAGGTTTAGGGGAAAAGATAATGAATTCCATTTTGGTCATGTTGAATTTAAGATGTCCACTAGATGTCCAATTCAAGATGTCTTAGTAACAACCACAGAGTAATCCAAAATAACCAATGCAAAGTTCCAAAGAACAAACTTTTTAAAGAAAAGACATGCTAAGACAATCCTACCCTCCTCCTTTGGAGAGGTGGAAGACCCCTGAGTATAATAAATTGTATATTCCCCTCTCTGATCCAGATCTGTTTTTCTAATTTTTTCTTTTTTTCTTTTTCTCTTAAAAATATTATTTGTTGTATAGAATGGGTTTCTGAGATGAGTGAGAGATATTGGGAATAATTCTGGTGATATATATAAAAAAACCAAAGGATAGCAATAATAATTTATTTTCAAAAAATGAAAGATACCAGAATCAGAGATAGGGAGTTATTACAGCAGCAGCCTAGGTCTATATATGCAAAGACACAGGCCGGAAGTGATATACTGGTATTAACGCACAGTACCTGGCATCTAGTAACTACTTAATAGCTGTTTCTTGACTGATTAACTTAGTATACAAAATCATCAGAAATTAGGAGGAAGAATTTAAATGTATCAATGCACTTAGTACCAAAAATGTTAAAGTTTTTATAGACTTAATGGAGTATCATTGCCACATTTTAGGAAGTCCATGTTTGAAATTAAAGCAGGGGCTGGCATGAGGTATGTTCAGATACAGAAATTTCAGAATTCATGAATGTGGCCCTCTCAGAACAACCAATATATATAGAACCTTAGGTAAGTGAAAATAAGATAGCTATCTGGAGAACTCCCAAACACCCGCACCAAGGTTCGTGGTAGATCTCAGTCTGAACATACACATAATCCATACATAGTTAATGGTGGGACAGCAATGGCTCAGAGAGCACAAATATTCTGCAAAAGTCTTACTTTAACATTCATAATTCTGTGGAGATAATCTTGCATCCCTGGAGGGCTGTGGCTCTAGAACAAAAGTTTCACTAGGTATGACCAAGCTGGAAAGACTTGTTTTGGAAAGAGTATGGTCCTGGCCACAAGTTGTGTCTGCTGCCTAAGGACCAATCTAGCAAAATATAGTCCTGGTAATATATGTTAACTGAGAACCAGATGGATTAAAGTGATCAGATTAAATGTTGATAGGAAAATCGAGAAGCAGGCCTAATATTACATTGGTGGAGCAGCTGTGAATTTTTTTTTTTAAGAAAACAAGATAAAAATATACATTAAGAGCTAAAAGCTGTTCGTGCTCACTGACCTAGAGATCCCATTAATAGGGTTAGGTCTTAAGGGCATAATTGAGAAGGTAAATTGAGAAGGTAAAAAGCTGTGTATATATGAAAATATTCATGGAAGCTTTGTTATGAAAAAGTTCACAAACATGAAAGTGAATCATTTGTGGGTGATGGAAACATCTTTATGTGTGACAGAGGATTAGTTTCTGGTTCCTTGCTACCACAACAAGTCCTACTATTGATATTCCAGGGTATTTGGCAATACTCTTTCTGCCTTTAACCTTCTTGGAGGATATACGTGATACTCATCCCTTTTTTTTAGCATAATTTCAAATTACTGTCCAAAATCAGTTTACACTTTTACCACTAGTGTTTTTACTGTCTTTTTTTATTTTTTTTTAAACCCTTAACTTCTGTGTATTGGCTCATAGGTGGAAGAGTGGTAAGGGTAGGCAATGGGGGTCAAGTGACTTGCCCAGGGTCACACAGCTGGGAAGTGTCTGAGGCCAGATTTGAACCTAGGACCTCCTGTCTCTAGGCCTGGCTCTCAATCCACTGAGCTACCCAGCTGCTCCCTTTTACTGTCTTTTTAAAAACCTTCCAACATTTAATATTACCTTCTTTTTTTGTCATCTCTGTCAACTTGCTGGTAATGAGGTAAAATCTCAGGGTTGTTTTTTGGTTCGTATCATTTTTTATGATTGTTAGTAGTTTGCAATTCTTCTTTTAAGAATTGTTTTTTCTCAAATTGGTTGATTGTTTATCTCTTGAAGAACACAGAAAGTATCAACTGTAAAAATAATTTTGATTTCAGGGGCAGCTTTGATGAGCCCACTTCTAAGTTCTGTGTTGCCTGTGTGACAGAAGCATTTGATTACTTGCATCGCTTGGGCATTATCTACAGGGATTTAAAGCCAGAGAATTTAATTCTAGACGCCGAAGGATATCTTAAACTGGTAAGATTATTACAGTGGCAAGTGATTTATTACAGAATTTTCTTAATGCAAAGATGATTTGTGATTGGTAATATCCTCTTCAATTTGTTACAGTTGATCTATTTATGATGCCCTTTTGGCCCTCCCCCCAACTATTCAATTAAACACCCAAAACATGATTAATATTGTTTTTACTTGGAAATTTTATGGTTGAATTCAGATTATGAGGGTAACTTTATAAAGAGTTTATGTAGGGGGCAGCTGGGTAGCTCAGTGGATTGAGAGCCAGGCCTAGGGACAGAAGATCCTGGGTTCAAATGTGACCTCAGATACTTCTCAGCTGTGTGACCCTGGGCAAGTCACTTGACCCCCATTGCCTACCCTTACCACTTTTCTGCCTTGGCCCCAATACACAGTATTGACTCTAAGACAGAAGGTAAGGGTTTAAAAAATTAAAAATTTTTTAAAAAGAGTTTATGTAAAATGTTTTAAAACATTTTGGAATTAAAATTAAATGTGTATAATATTTGATGAAAGCCTGTTACATAAACATCATTATAGTTAGCACAGTTGATGCCAGAAAAAATGATAAAGGAAGGAGTGTGTGAAAAAAGTGGAAAGAGTTTAGCCCCTGGGAGACCTGCTTTAAGTTCTGGCTAGACTATTAACTAGCTTAGCCCTCCTGGTATTCAAGTTTTACTTTTCACCTCTGGCATTCTATGATTTTATTCCTGTTTTCGTGAAGTTCATAATTTAATTGAGGAGACAAGGAAAAACATAAAAAGAAACATTTAAAAAAGTGTAAGAAATTTAAAGAAGAAAAGTGATTCTTTTAGGCAGTTAATTGAGCTTATAACATTATCCTAATGCCAAGAGAATGTAAAGGAAGGGAATAGTAAGTATAGGATGGGAGAAATTGGGAAAGAAGTTTTGGAAAAACCACCTTTGAGCAAGGTATTCAAGGAAATAATGGGCATAGATTGCTGGAGATGGAGAAGCCCAAGGCAACTCTAAGAAGCAAGAGTATCTTGAATAAAGGTATGGAGCTGGGAGTATTATTAGTTATTTGACATGGTCTGTTTGAATGGGATTGAATAGCTGGCATTGGAGTCCATGTCTTCATTTTAACTTTGGGATTAGAATAGCTAGCACTTCTATAGCACTTAAATTTTTTTTTAGTAATTTACAAATAAATTCTTATCATATTTTATCCTTACTACCTTCTTGGGAGGTATTTGCTATTATTATTTTCATTTTATTGAAGACTGAGAGACATCAAGTGACTAGCCCCAGGTCACACAGATCATACATATGTCTAGAGGTTAGGGGCAGGTAGGTAGCACAATAAATAAAGAGCCAAGCCTAGAGTCAGGAGCACCTGGGTTCATATCTGGCCTCAGATGCTTCCTAACTGAGTGACCCTGGGCAAGCCACCTAACCTCACTTGCTCTTCAGGAGTCAGGAGGACCTGGGTTCACATTTAGTCTCAGACACTTCAAGTCACTTAACATCATCTGCTTATCTGCCTGATACAATTTTTTTTCTCTTAAAAATTTTTTTATGGTCACGAAAAACACACTTCCATATTGGTCATTGTTGTAAGAGCATAACCAAAACCCCATAATAAAACCAAAGATACACTGATGGACAGCATTCCCTGTCATAAGTCTTTCGGGATTGTCCCAGATCAGTGCATTGCTGAGAGTAGCTGAATTTTCACAGATAATCATCATCCAATATGATGTTACTGTGTAAAGAGTTCTTCTAGTTCTGCTTATTTCACTCCACATCAGTTCATGTAGATCTTTCCAGCTTTTTCTGAAATCCTCTTGCTTATCATTTCTTATAGCACAATAGTATTCCATCACCAACATGTACTACAATTTGTTCAGCCATTCCCCAATTGATGGATATCCCCTCAATTTCCAATTCTTTGCCACCACCAAAAGAGCAGCTATAAATATTTTTGTACAAGTAGGCCCTCTCCCCTTTTTTATTATATCTTTGGGATACAGACCCAGTAGTGGTGTTACCAGATCAAAGGATCTGCACAGTTTTATAGCCCTTTCGGCATAGCTCCAAATTGCCCTCCAACATGGTTGGATCAGTTTGCAACTCCACTAATAATGCATTAGGATCCCAAATTGATACAATTCTAAGGCAGAAGGCAAGAGTTTTAAAAAGAACAAATACTAGGGTTCATTGGGGTCCTGTGTTCCCAAATTGAAGAAGGTTTTGTACCCTATCAGAGGAGCTAAAGTGCTGGTCATTGCTGAATGAAAATGGATGAGGAGAAACTGGGGGCCTCTTGTTGGATCAGTAGTAGTCGCCATACACTCATTAAATCAGGCTTTTTCAGTGGCATTCATTCCTTGAAAGAGATTTTTCATAGTAGAACTCTTAATTATGGAGATAGAGTGACTATTAATCATAGTAGTTGAAGAGAATTTTTTCTCATTTACATGTTGCAGAAAATAGTCATTTTCATGTCCTTTTAACGTCCACATTTAGCTTCCACACCCAAGCCCTATTCTAACCAAGTACACAGGAGTTAGGAAGAGAGAGAAACAAGGTGAGTCCCAGCTGGTTTCATTCACAACTTCTTAAAAGATAGAGCCACAGAGATTCATTTGTTCAGTTCTGGTTATTGTGATCAGAAGTAGCGTAAAGGCCGGAGGTTGGTGCTCATGGAGTGCTTAGCACCGTCTGGAGGGTGCAGGGTCCAAATGGAGGTAGGATTCCCCCCTGGGAACCCCAAAACACTCACACTGCAACAAGGACATTGCAAGTGGATAATGAGGAATAAAAATAAAAAATAGCAAGTCTGCTTCTTTTTCAGACCGTGACAGACAGGAATCCTTGAGACAAGCTGGTCTATCAGAGAGCTGAACCCAGAACTGAACGGGGAAATAGCAGACTAGACCACCGCCAGGAAAGGGCTTTTAATCCTAGCTGTTGCATAGAGACAGTGGCTAAGGTTGGCAAAGCACTTTGCCTGCATGGTCTCATGTGACTCTTAGAGTAACCTAGGAAGGTATGACTGTTGTTACCCCCATTTTGTCCATAATGAAATGGAAGCAAACAGAGGTTAAATGATTCAGCTGGGGTCATGCAGTAAGAGCCTGAGCCAGTTCTGGGCCCGAGTCTTCCTAACACTAAGTTCAGGACTCTGTCTACTCTACAAAATCATTTCTTACTTTTTAATGACTCTGGAATTCTCCGTCAAACAATAACTCATTTAAGAAATACCAATATTTTTGGAGCAGCTCAGTGGCTCAATGGATAGGGAGCCAGGTCTACAGATAGGAGATCCTGGGTTCAAATCTGTCCTCAGACATTTCCTATATGTGTGACCGTGGGCAAGTCACTTAATCCCCATAGCTAAGCCTTTACCATTTTTCTTCTTTGGAACCAATATACACTATTGATTCTGAGGCAGAAGGTAAAGGTTGAAAACATTCCAATATTCTACTAGAGGCTATCTGACATCGAGTTAAGTGATACCACAGTCTCTGAAAAAAATTTAAAAGTGTGGGTCACTCAAAGGGCAAAGGTTGAAATGATTAGACTGCAACTTATTATCAAAAAGAATTATTCAGGATCAAAGATTGGAAGTGCAGGGCCCAATGAGGAAGCCATACTCCTGCCGGACTGAGTGGGAGTGCCTTCGGGGGGGATAGCGTGCCCTTGCCCTGGAAAGAAAGGCCAGCACTGGGCTGCTGTGCTAAACAGGAGCCCGTATTTTGTCTCAGAGGCACTAGGGAGGCCTCGGTGGTTCTGGAGAAGGAGAGTAACATGGTGAGGCCCATAGCTTAGGACTATCAAGCTGACAGCTGTGTGGAGAGGAGAGTGGAAAAGAGAGGCTGGATACAGGAGAGCAAGCGGAGAGGATGTCACAGTAGCCCTGGGAGCCACGGAAGGGCCCACGGCACAGCAGCTGGGATGGGGACAAGGAGGAAGAAGGGACCCTGGATATAGCAGGGTGCCAGCCAAGATCTGAGGGGAGCTCCTACATTATAATATCGGGTCAGCTGAGAAGGATGGAGAGCTCGGGGGACAGGAGGGAGTTCTGTTCTGGTCACACAGATTGGGAGCTGCCCCCCAGGGACGGGGTACGGAGCTCAGCAGAGATGAGGGACGCCATAGCAGACCCAGAGACGTGCCCACAGTGCGGCTCTGCAAGGGGGGAGGGGGAGAAATGGGGACCCTGCAAAGGAGAGTGACCAGCGAGGTAAGAAGCAAAGGTTAACCAAATAAATTATTTCATAAGAGAATTAAACAGCTAGAATATTGCATTTTTTAATCCCTTACTTTCCGTCTTGCAATCCATACTGCATATTGGCTCCAAGATGGAAGAGTGGAAGAGCTAGGCAATGGGGGTTAAGTGACTTTCCCAGGGTCACACAGCCAGGAAGTGTCTCAATTCGGATTTGAACCCAGGACCTCCCATCTCTAGGCCTGGCTCTCAATCCACTGAGCCTCCCAGTTTCCCCATTTAGATTTCTTTTCCATAGGTATTGGAGAAACCAAGTGACTACAATAGTAGACAGAAATGCATATCTATATTTGGAAGGTTCTTCCAGAAACCAAAATTTGCTGGTTAAAAGAATATTAAGAGAGGCAGCGAGGTGGCAAGGTGGACAGAGTCAGCTCTGGACGTCCTGGGTTCAGATCTGGTCTCAGATGCTTCTAGCTGTGTGACCCTGGGCAAGTCACTCAACCCCAATTGCCTAGTCCTTACCGCTCTCCTGCCTTGGTACCTACAGTGCTGATTCCAAGATGGGAGATAAGGGTTGTTTTTTTTTAAAGGACAATATTAAGAGCTTACAACTTTCAGTTAGTAAAAAGAAACCTCACAATAGGACAAGAATATGCATTTAAATGACTCATACTATGTGCCACGCACTGGGCTAAGTGCGTTTTACAAATATTATCTTATTTGATCCTCACAACCACCCTGGGAGGGAGGTGCTACTATGATCTCCATCTTGTATTTAGGGAAACAGAGTCAAATAGAGGCGAAGTGACTTGTCCAGGGTCACACAGCTACTAAGTGTCTGAGATTAGATTTGAACTCAGGTCTTCCCGACTCCATCCCACCATGCTTCAGAGCTGCCTCTGAAGCTACCCTTGAACTTCGTGAACCGATATCTACTATACGTGTCAAATAACTAATAATAATATTGTTTATTTTTGTATTTCACTGCTCTTTCTCAGTGGTTAACCTAGAAGTCTTTCAGTGTTCTTGGAATGAATCTCACCTGTACATTCCCTCTCTTTAGGGTGTAAGCGAATCACCATTAACCTACAGAAAAGCTGTTTTCTGCTACAAAACATTTCATTTGATTTTCCATCTTTATCATGTTGTTGTCCAGTCATTTCTTTCATGTCTAATTCTTTATGTCCCAATTTGGGGTCTTCTCATAAAAGATGCCAGCTGGAGTGGTTTGCCATTTCCCTTTCCGGCTCCTTTTACAAATGAAAAAAACTGGGACAAGTTGGGTTTAGTGACTTGGCTAAGGTCATGCATCTAGTAAATGTCTGAGGCTGGATTTGAACTCAGGAAGATGAGTGTTCCTGACTCCAAGAGCCAGCGTCACCTAGCTCTCCTTATCTTTTTCAGAGTCATATCTTGGTCTTTTCTCTCATTTACTATACATTCTCTTACCCCTTTTCCACACATGAACTTTTAGATATAAGAATTAAGAAAGGAGGATTAACCACATCTTGACCTGGTTAAAATAAATTGGGTAAAAGATGCTATACGAATAGTTTTAAAAATTCTTTGTTTCCCACTTTGAACTGGACTGATTATGCCTTCCCCCCCCCCCCATTTTATGAAGTCTAGAGGTCCATGGTATGACTCAAGGCATCTATTTGTGACCCAGTCCTAGAAAATTCAGACATGCCTCTCCCTCCTGCAGACCTTAGCACCAGAGAGCTTTGCCCTTTCCAGATGGTGAGGCCTTCATTGTTGCTTTGAAATGATTCTTGAAATCTAAGTGTTTTACCTTAATTATTTTTTTTTGTGAGTTGACAGTTACCACTTTTGTCAAGTTTTTACCATCTTATTCCTGGAGATTCCCATCTTGGTAGAAATTGAGTGTAGAGATGAGCAAATGCAAAGCCAACTCCTCCAGAAAGATATTGCAAGTATGTACAATTTTGTTCCATAGGATGAGAGGTGTTTTTTTTCTGCTAAAGAATTCGCTCACCACCTTTGGAATGAAAAGTAGTAAACTAAATGTTGCCAAGTGAACTTTGGAGGTTTCCTAGCAATAAACATTCCCGTTCATAGTGGCCAGATTATATTGCTCCCTGTCCTCCAAGACAAAGACTACTCGGAATCAGTTGTTTCCACTAAAACGTACTTCTCTGGCATCTTTGGTAAACACATTAATGGCCTTCCTTTCTTCCATAAATGGAGAGAACTTAAATGCAATGAGCAAATGAGTAAAAAAGCAATTTCAAGCATAAGATTACATTTTCATTTATCTAGACATAAAAATAAAACTAAACATTGCTTCCTTGTCCATTAAACTCCAGGCATACAAAGTTCCATGCACCAATTCCCTTGTTCTGTATATAGAACTCAGCTCATTTCAAAATTATCTCTTAATATCCTTGACAGTCTCATAAATGTACAATATAGTCTTAGTGAGTAATCCCATGTGGGCGAAAGAATCTCACTTCAAATTATGTTGTGTTAATTTGCTCTATATGGTGAGAGAAATTTCCCCTGACTTTTAGGCAACTCTTGTATCAGAGGTGTTTATGATATGAGGGGCTTCTTTCTGGGGATTTATTAGAATTCTTTGGCTCAGCCTGACACCTTTGGGTGAAATTTATCTTCTTGAGCAACCTGAGCCTGTACATTTAAAATACTCTTACACGGTCTCCACAGAACTCCACCTGCATAAAAGATGGAGAAAGTGGATTAGATTTTAGTACGGGTGGGGTCAGAATATTATATCACCAAATCCAAAAGTAATTATTAATGGCTTAATCATGCCGTCTTGGAAGGAGCCTCTAGTGGAATGCTGCAGTGATCCTTGCTTGGCCCTGTGCTCTTTGTATTTTATCAGGGATTTAGGTAATGCACACATGATTATCAAATATGCTGATGACACAAGACTGGAAAGGATAGCTAATAATAATGATAGAATCATAACTCAAAAAGATGTTCATAGGGTGGCATATTAATCTGAATATTAATAAACTGAGATATAATAGGGAAAATGTAAAAACTTTTACTTGGGTTCAAAAAATCAATTTCACAAGTATACCATGGGCGATCCAATTGTTCTTTTCAAATAAAGATCTTGGAATGAATTGCAAGCTCACTATGACTCAACAGCATGATGCGGAATCCAAGAAAACTCATGCTATCTTAGGTTTAGGGGAAAATTGGTAGTACAGAAAGGCCTGAGTTCAGATTTAGCCTCAGACATTTCTTGCTGTGCGACTCTGGGCAAGTAATTTCATTTCTGTTTGCTTCAATTTCCTCATCTATAAAGTGGGGTTAATAATAGAATCTTCTTTCCAGGACTGTTGTGAGGATCAAATGATAAGTGCTTTATATAAGCTAGCTGTCCTTTTAAAAAGGCATCTAGGAGGAAGCTGGTGATGGCTCTGCTATTTTCTTGACTTGATAGTATGGTTTTCAGTAATGGGTGCCACGTAGGAAAGTGTCTACTGGAGGGCAGTATGGATGGTGAAGAGCCCTGAGTTCTTGACATTTAAGAATCAGATAAAAGAAATGATGGGCTGCTAAAGCTTTCTATATGTTGGGCACCGTGCTAAGCACTTACAGATAGTACGTCTTTTAATCCTCACAGCAACCCTGAGAAACTGGTGCTATGATTATCTTCATTTTACAGATGAAGAAACTGAGGCAGGCAGTGTTTAAGTGACATGCTCAGAGTCACACCTCTAGAAAGTGTCTGAGTCTAAATTTGAACTTAGTCTTCCTGCTTCCAGGGCCAGAGTACCCTGTTGATCGCACCACTTGGCTGCCTTTCTCTGTAGTAGAATGAGGAATGATACCTTCTTTTCCCCTCCCATTTCCTTTCCTTTCTCTTTTATTCTCTTTCTTTTCCTTCTTAAAAAAAAAAAGATGTGTTTGGCTACTCAATTGGAGGCTAGCTGCTAAATTTAAAATCTGCATTCTTTTAGTTATTTTTGGTTAAGACCAGTGGTTCCCAAACTTTTTTGGCCTACCACCCTCTTTCCAGAAAAAATATTACTTAGCCCCCTGGAAATAAATTTTCTAAAATTTTAATAGCAATTAATAGGAAAGATAAATGCACCTGTGGCCATCACTGCCCCCTGGATCACTGCAGCACCTACCAGGAGGTGCTGGTGCCCACTTTGGGAATCACTGGTTAAGACCATTGCAATATTAGCAAGAAATCAAGTGCCTTTAAATAGATGTTTTGGGAAGCCCAGATGTAACTTACCCAGGTACCTGTGGAGGCGAGGACAGAGAAGGAAGGGAAACTTTGACTTCTTCCAGGCCTTGTGCAGGGAGTGACGGGGAGCCCTAGACCAGGGGTGTCAGACCGAAATAGAACTGTGCCCAGCGATCCTGGCATAGCCACTTGGACTTAGATATCACATAGTAACATTTCCTGTGTTTTAGCTTATACTAAATGGACTTTCCTCACTAGGAGCTCCTCTTTCCAAGGAAATCAGCCATCAGAACATTCTGATTATTCAGTAGTTTAGTGACGCTCTCACCTCCTTCATGGTTCCAGAAAGCCAGCTCTAGAAGCAGGACCAAGGCAGGATTTCTGCGGGACTGGCTTAGTTCTCCCTGTGTGAGAACAGGGGGACACAGGCGTATGGCTCTGGGGAGGCAGGGGGTGCTATATTCATAATCTGGGAAGTGATGGATGCCACCTTGAATGACAGGGAAGGCAGTTGGAAGACACGGAATGTTCCCAGTTGCCGTGAGCCAGGGGCAAACGTCAGTTGGCCTCACGATATAAATACCCCTGACAGCCACTTTGAGGAAGTCTCTCTGGGCTCTGGAGGTCTCTGGACTGAGAAATCTCTGAGTGGGTAGTGAAGGGAGGCAGGGAGGTCTATGAAGAAGAGAGTAGGAAGAATCTGAACATTTCCTGAAAGACTGTGAGAACTAGTGCATGACCAACACTGGTAGTGAGAGAGCTGAGAGAATAAGATCACCAACACAGCTGCATCAATAGCTTCCCTATTCTCTGGCTTGGCTGTGGCCAGGCTGGGCCAGAGGGGTAGTAGAGAATAAAGCTCCAGCTTTTACTAGATCAATAGCCTCTAGTCCTGATTGTCAACTAGTTATAGATAATAGGTTGATAGAGTTTCCAATCTCCAATCCTTGTTCTGTTTATCCTTTCCCTGATTTAAGATAAAGAGAGTTCAATAAGTACCTTCCTGAGTGGTCCTTATATCACGACCCTTGGGTAGGCAGTCAAACGCAGTCAGATACGAAATGTAATCCAAGGCAAATCAAAGGTCCTATATTAATCTATCCAACCCCAGCTTGGACCTGGAAAGGTTATCCGTCTATCTAACCTCTTGAGGGTCCTCCCTGGGCAACTGTTAGAGAGAAAGGGAAATTATAACAACTGTTAAGAGTGATAGGAGATGGTATTCCTCCATCATCTGCAGCTGAGGAGAATACAGATAGACACACTCAACATCATTATATCTCTATATCTCCCTAGGACCCCTTTTTGTTTATAAACAGGTGTTGAGGGAGATCGGGGTTGGGAGGGAGGAAAGAGGCCGTGGTGAGTGTGGGAGTATTAAAGCAAGAGAAAGAGGGTTCCGCTAGGGGGAAGGGACGGATCCAGACTTTTGCTTCTTCAGGTCCCCCGGAAGGCTAATAGCTCCACCTTGTCAGGCTTGAGGAAGAGAGAAAAGCCCAAGCTATAGAGATGCTGAAAAAAATGACCTGCCATTCTTTGCCAGGTTGATTTTGGATTTGCTAAGAAGATTGGATCTGGACAGAAAACATGGACATTCTGCGGGACCCCAGAGTATGTAGCTCCCGAAGTCATTCTCAACAAAGGGCATGACTTCAGTGTGGATTTTTGGTCACTAGGAATTCTAGTCTATGAACTGCTGACTGGCAAGTAAGTGCCATTTTATTCAGTCCATTTACAACTAAGCTCTCTCTCATAGCCTTGCAGCCAATGGAGGAGTGTCACTATTTGGAATTCTGTGTCTCAGCCACCAGGGGGTGCCGCCGTCCAGGCACTCTGCTGCCAAGGCTCTGCCTAGAGGATGCTGGGTGCGTTTCCCGTCCTGGGCTCAGCAGGCCTTCCTGAGCAGCTCACTCCACTTCCAGGCCAACTCTCCGTCCCTCCCTGGTGGGCACTTTTTCTTTTCTAACAAGTGTCCCCGAGGAAAGGGAGAGGAAAATGGTTTGCTCACGTGCTTCAAGGGCCTTTCAAAATTGGCTTTGTAAAAGCCAAGATGGTCCTGGTCCCAAGTTACTTGTCTGGAGTGGACCTTGTGAGACCACTGTCCCCCAATCTCCTCTCAATTGTTTTAATGTATGTATTAGGCAGAAATATCTCCTCCCTAGATGAGGAATCCCACTGTTTCACACACACACACTCATGGTTAGAGATCTATCTATAAATATTGATATTTCTATCAATATATTGACATGATATCTATGGATATATCTAGGATATAGCTAGGAATGTTAATATGGTTATCAGTACTCCATGTTAATCTTATTATCTTATAATCTTAAGTCTTATGGATCTATTGTGACAGATAGCTAGATAGATGACAGACAGACCCTCGCTATCCTTTGGATCTATGATGATTAATAGCTTTATGACACCTTTGCCCTAAAAAAAAATCATCATAAACATTTAGAACAAAGGTCAACACTTTTCAAGATAAAGAGGGAAGCAGGAAGTTTAAAGTGAGCTTATTTTCTTGTGTATCCATCTCTTCCACTGGAGAGAGGGACAAAAGATAGGGAGGAAAATGTCCCAGGCCCTTGGCACCCTTTCTGCTCCTATCAAGTGTGACTGGGAGCCAGGATATCATCTGGGCTTTGACCCCGGCTTCAGGTTCATCCCTTTTGTTAATATTAGTAAAATCACAGCTGTCTGCTCTCTTGTTTGAGATTGTTTCTGCTTCGTCCTCCTTTTTGCTTATTTTAATCAAATGATATTTTTATGTGAAAAATATATTTTCTGAAACAAAAAAAAATTTAAAAGAGTGGCATTGTATTTTTTGCAAACTCTTTGATATCTGAATTAATAGAAGATGACTGGATTCTTTATTTTGTTTCTGCTTTCAATCTGTAGCGATTTGTTATTTTGGTTGAAGTCTTTGCAGAAAATCTGACCTTACCTTGATCATCAGAAAAGAAAGGAATAGGGAGTTTTAGGGGAGAGGGAAAGAACATGAAACATGTAACTACGGGAAATTATTCAAAATTTAAAATTAAAAAAATATATAAAAAAGAAAAGAGAGGAATACTTTAATAAGCAATTGATATCTTAGTTTTTTAATGAAAATTATTTTGACTATGTGAAAAAGGTCTTAGGGGACCTCCAGGGGTCTACAATCCATACTACTGCTCTTAGATAGATTTAAATACCATGGGAGGCTTTCAACTAGCTTCATGGAGCTTAACCTCTAACAGCAGAAAGTAGAATGGACTCCATAGAAAGCTAGTCCAAGAAATCAAGTGTCAAGGTATGGAAATATGCAGCCCCTGGGAGCCCAGTGGAGCAACCCAAGGAGGGAGACTCATATAGACTGGCTGCATGAGGGGAGAGAGAGGAATTTAAGGCCCAACAAGGTCAGGGATTGCAAGATGAGTTCCCTACACCTGTGCTTTGTGAGCTGATCTGTACTCTAAGGTCAGTTGGTCTGGAGGCCATTGTGCGCATTTGGGAAAGACTCTGTCCCCCCAGGCTTCCAGGGGAGGCTTGGTTGCTGCCATCAGCTGTGTCTGCTGTCATGAGAAGCCCATGAGTGAGGCCCCAGGTGCTTGGTCTGAATTCAGCTGATGTCAGGAAAATTCACTGAGAGATCTAGTTCTCAAGGGATGCACTACTTAGGAAGGGTTCAAGTTTGTCCGAGGATGTCTTCAAGCACACGCTGCGTGGCCATTTGTCCCTGCTTGGCCGTTTGTCCCGTGTATTGTGTTGAGAGGGAGCGTGGTTGGGTGAGTTGCTGAGGCCCTTTCCAGCTCTATAGTCTACAAATTCTTTAAATAATGGTCAAATGACATAAAAGATATGAAAGTGCTTTGAAAAATGAAGTATTATACAAATGCTAGATACTTTTATTTTATCTCCTGGCTGTGTCATTCCCAAGGGTCAAATTCCAGATGGATTTGGCTTTAGAGGGTTTAAGTTTAAGTTTTAGAGGAGGGGAAAAAAAAAAGAACTGAATTGTCTTCCCAGATAAGGGAACAGGAATGAAATCAGGGCTCCAATGACATCTTACTGTATTGAATTCTGAGGTAATTCCAAGCCATTGAGAGTTTGTCACCAAAAATAGTTCAAAGAAATGATCACAAAGATCAGGCTTATAAGCCATAGATTCATTCAGTGTACTAAAACCTCTGCCTCCTTTCATTCCTCTGAAGACCGTCTCCACCCCGCTGCCATTTTTAATCGTCTGACCTATCTACAGTGGAACTTGCTACCTTTCCTTCTAAACCCCACCCCTCTTCCCGAAGCGCTCAAGTCTAACAAGGGGGCCGTCATCCTTGGAGACAGCCCGCTTCGGAGCCTGGGAGCCATCCGTGCCCTCTTCTGCTCCTGCCTCCCTTCCCTGCCTCCCTCCTCATTCCCTGCCTCCAGGGTCCTCCCTGGCGCGGGACAACGTGCTGATGATAGAAGTATTTGGGCCAAAGTGCTAGCAGGCACGTTCCTTGGGACTGCTGAGACCCTGAGAGGACGGCCTTCAGGGTCTGAGATGAACGTAGAGATACGCCTGTCTGTCTATCCGCTCCCTCCCCTCCCCCCCAGTGTCTCCAGGCAGACCCGTGCGGGATGACCAAGCCCCTCCCCCGCTGTGCCTGAGCGCCTATTCTTGGGTCTCTCTCGGGAGCAGCTCTCTGCTCACCCGCTATGCTACCCCCCCCAGGAGCCAGGCTTCCACCTAGGCTGTGCTCCTGGCCAGATTCAACATAAATTTCTCTTTTTAGCTCTAAGTTAAGTTTCGGTGTCTTGAATCCTTGCAAAAGGGGGCTCCTCTGAAGCCCCCCACAACACGGTGACC
>NC_058135.1:39264645-39273900 GCF_016433145.1 Gracilinanus agilis | reverse complement strand
GGGGGGGAGAGAGGGGGGAGCATTCTCTCCTTCCTTCTGTCCCCAGAATGGCTGGCTTCCCTAAAGGCTCGGCTTAGCGGCCTCCTTCTCCCTGAGGCCTCCCCAGAGCCCCGCCCCCCCAGTCTGCCCCTGCGCACGCTGCCCTCCCCCCCAGGCCGGGTGCTCCTGGGGGGCACAGACTGTGCTTTGGTCTCTGGGCCCCTCCCCTCTCCCACGGGGCTTGGCACACGCCGCCCGCAGGGCTCACGAGGGAGCGCTTCGAGCCTTCGAAGCTGGATTCTGAGACACGGACTCCAGGGGCCCCCAGGCCACTCGCAGTGGCTCCCCAGCTTGAGGTCTCCCCTGGGTGCATCCAGTCCTCCAAAATCCTCAAACGGAAATGGCTGCTGAGCCGTATATAAGATTCCTTTCAGGCCGCAGAGAGGCTTTAGAAAACCACTAGGCAGTGGTGTGTTTTTATTTATTTTGTTAAATATTTTCCAATTACATTTTAATCTAGTTTGGGCCTCCCTGAGGAGTGTCGTGGGTCATAGGTGGCCCACGTGTTTGACGCCTTTGTTTTAGAGGAGTAGACAAAATAATAATTAAAACTATTTGGAGGAATAAGGGGTCCTAATAATATCAAAGGAAATAATGAAAAAGAATGAAGAAGTAAAGTAAGCATAGAGAAGGATAATAGGAATCCCAAAGTCCTGGGTTCAAGTTTTGCTTTCCAAAATGTACAAACATTCCCAAACTCTGCAACTTTAGGTGTCATTTAATGTCTCAGGGCTCCAGGAAGCTCACCAACAATCTAAATTGCAGAGAAGGTCGGCCTGCATTGGTAGAGAAGGGTTCCTGATCTGGGTCTCTCCTACCAATAAAATCATAAGTACAGCATCCTCCTCATACCTTATCATCAGAACCTTTGGGGACTGGTTAAAAAAATACAAAAATTGGGGCAGCTAAGGAGCACAGTAGCTAGAATGCCATGTTGGGTTCAAATTTGACCTAGCTGTGAGACCCTGGGCAAGTCATCTGACCCTGAATGCCTGGCCTCTGCTGCTCTTCTGTCTTGTATGTGATCCTAAGATAGAAGATAAGAGTTTTTAAAAATACAAAAATTGGTCAGTGGAACAGATTGGACAAAGAAGAATCAGAAATAATTTAATTCAATCATGAGTCCTAACTGTGAACCAAATGAGAAATAAATTCAGAAGCAAACAATAGTAACTCTGGTCTTCAGAGCACAGCAAGGACTCAAGTCTAGGCTTAAGCCAATACAGAAGCTTGCAACGGAGTAATCATGGCAGGAATTCCAGACTAAAGAGGATCCTGTAGTTCATTCTCTCTCAACCTTTCAAGCCTTCAAGATGCTGAGTCTAATTAGGAAAAAACCTCATTTTCAGAGCTTGCAGAGCTCATACCAGAAGGGCGGTGAAAAGGCTACTCCAGGTTACATCACTTTAGGAGCCCTGAAAGTGTGCAGCTCCTCCATCTGACATGCGAAAGCAGCCGCAGGACGCAAGAGGGCTGAAGAGCAGTTCAGACTTTCCCCTCAGAAGTCTGCAGTTTATCTTTCACATAAAGTCAGAAAATCAAGAACTATACTGCGAGAATGGAACAAACAAAAATAATCTCGCCACAGAGGGCTAGTAGGATGATGGAGAAATTCAAGACAAAAATCCAAAAGAAGGAAATGACTTAAAAAAACATCTAAAGGCAAAGTCTGGAAGAAAAATTCAGCCGGGGCACAATTCCAAACACAATTTTTACATAATATAGGCACATATACATACATGTTTGGACATGGACATTTGGTTCGACTATATGTGTTTGTAATGAGTTTTGTTTCCTTGCTTGTTTAATGAGGGAGGGAGGTTGGAAAGAGAATTTGGAATTGAAAATGAAATAAAATAAATTTTAAAAAGAAAAAAGGCAAAGTAATTAGTGTGACTGTATTATTGTAAATTGTAATAAATAAGCTTGGTCCCAAAGAAGCACTTCCTATAGTGTCCAAGTTTTTAATGGGTTGCTTACTTTGTTGAACCATCCTCCCCCCCCCCCCTTTCTGTTATAAGAGATGGCTCTTTGGGAGGGATAGTTCATTAGAAAATATCATTGTCTTTGACTTAAAGTAAATTTATTTTATTTTAAAAGCAAAGGATTTTTAGAAGAGGAACTTGGTTTGTATTAAAGAAAGATTTTTAAAGTCTGATTTTATTCGGTTGCCATGGATAAAATAAATAACATAGAATGTTTTACTTTCCACTGATGCAAGTAACATTTTCTAATAAGTATAGCTCTTTCAGCCCTAGAAGAAGAAAAGTATCAATTCATTAGTGATTTACCAAAATTAATCACTGATCTGAGGGCAGGGACAATGAAACGGACTCTGCATCCTAACACAGAGGTGTCAAATACTTGGCCAGGGCCAACACTCTCAAATGTAGTCCAATCCAGATTGAAATATAATATAGAAATATTTAACAAAATAAATAGAAATGCAATAGAAACACAATAAGTTACCTAACATTCCATTTTAAGACCACATCGGGGATATCACTGCCCTAAAGGACTCCGACCTCCTCATTTCAGTCAATAGTAGAGTCAGAGATTAAAGGTCTAAAACCTCTCCATTAGGCCAAATGTCTAAGTGTAATCTGAGTTACATTTAAGACCAAACAATAACCATAATGTGTGTGTGTGTGTGTGTGTGTGTGTGTGTGTGTGTGTGTGTGTGTGTATGCCAAGGTATAGCCCTAAAAATAATTCCTATATTAAATCTTAGGATTTTTATTTCTGATTGAGTTTGACCCTTCGTACTCTGGTCTTTTGAATGTTTTTTAATTGGAAGTGTTAAAAATTATTTCTGTCCTTAATGTTCTCTAGCCCTCCATTTTCTGGGATTGACCAAATGATGACTTATAATTTGATTCTCAAAGGAATTGAGAAAATCGATTTTCCTAAGAAGATAACAAGGCGCCCTGAAGATCTGATTCGGCGGCTTTGCAGGTAGCTTAGTAATGACAGTGACAGATCATTGAAATAGCCTCTTATTTATAAGAAGTTGTCTCCACATTTTCACAATATAAAATTTTTGGTTAATTTTACATGTCTTTCTGGTTCACCGAGAGACAGCATCCTTGCAGTGAGTAGAAAGCTGGCTCAAGTCTTTCTTCTAATAGATGCTTCCCATGTGGCCATGGGCAGGTCATTTAAATTCTCAGTGCCCCGGAGGGCCAAAAGACATGAAATAGTTCCCTACATAAATGAAGTCATGTTTGCTCCCAAACCCACAAATCTAAACTTTGTAATTACAGAAAGAGGGGCTACATTTTACTTTACATTTATAATACCGTGATTGCTGCCTGGGTAGCTGCAGTTCTTACTGGGACAGTTTCTATATCAGTCAGGATTATCTTTAGAAATATATTTCTCTGTTTCAGTGCAACAGAGAATTCTGAACTCTAGGTAATAAGGCAGTGATTGATTTATATCTCTGCTAGTCTAAGAGTGTCAGTGTTTTAAAAGTCTCACAAAATCTATAGCAGACTTAATCAAACTTCTTTTTGCTTTAAGCCTCCAAATTTTACACTTTCACATAAAAACATTTTTTTCAGAAAATCCTGCTCTTAACTCTTATAATGGAACATTTCTATAATTCTTGTTTAATTTTCAGCAGATATACTCAATAACCAAAATAATGTTGCACAAGAAAAATTAACATGCAAGCTCAATGTTTCTGCTATAAAGACACACCAATTTACTTATGTCTGTGAAAGAAGGAAAATTGACTTTAACTGAAGTGAAATATTATAACCTCTTATAAACTTTTTTTAAAGGCAAAATCCTACAGAAAGGCTGGGAAACCTGAAAAATGGAATCAATGACATTAAGAGGCACAGGTACCAAGATCATTTATTTTTGCTCAGAAAAATAGTAAAATATATTGGCATTATTTTGATGGCTTTTCTTATTGAGCCAAATGCTACTTTTTAGTCAATAGAGTTTATACTTCTGGATATCATCCAGAATCTTCTTTGTCATATCAAGGGGCACTGTTGTAATAATAAAACTAAAAGTAATTCCTCTAATAATTTCAGAATATATAGCTTTTGTATTTCACTGAACTAGACTAGTTCATAGCTAGTCTAGTGTGCCCTACTGGGAAGCACCATTTAAAGCCCCCAAATAATAAACTCTTTATCCTTTTCTATGATTTTTAAAAGCTTGAGTTCAAGGAAGGGATGTTAGTAGCCAAGAAGGTTAGCTGAAATAGTTGCTAAAATAGTACTTTGCTATATTGTTTTTGCTATTATGGTTTATTTACTTTAAGGTTTTCTTCTGAGGACTTTGGCACATAAAGCTTTAAATTATTATCTCAGTTGTATGTCATATTATTCCTATGATATGCATTTTAAAAGGAAAGTCTCATAAGGATACTGTAAAATTTCAAAATGCTGGTTCTTCTTTTAAGCAATAATCTACTCTAACTGATTATGTGATGGATTTAGTCAAATGATTTAGCACCCACATTGGCCTCCAATACCTCTGTTGACTTAAATAAAAGTCATACTCTAAACTAGACTAGTTTATTCGCATAGTTTCACTTAGATTAACAGAATCATATGGACCTTCAAAATTTCCTTTTGCCTATCTCAATGATAGATACTTGACCAGACAGGTAAAATGGACTCATTTTTATTATAAGAGGAGTAGTAAACATTAAGAAAAGGAGTTAAGGCCAGCTGACAACAAGATTTCTCTTATTGTATTGACTCTGCTTTTTCTTCTGTAACTCTTTTATTAAGAAGTGGCTCAAAATGAATGCCAGAGTGCAGAGCCCTCTAAAGGAGAATCATACTGCATCCATGTGTGTAAAAACTTGTTCTGCTGTTATAAAACTGTCCTTTTGGTGCCAGTGGCCTTAATTAACAAAAGAGTTCTACTGAGACAAAGGCCCTCGCTCCAGAAGGTATTTTAGGTCTGTTTCATTCATTCATATTGGTCTGTGATTTACTTAGAAAGTGCCTTGAGACTGTGCTCTTGTCATGTTCAAAACAGGGAGGAGATCACCTGAGTTCAAAAAACAATGTTATATTCTAATGTATTCTAATCTATATAATATATTCTAAAAAAGATTTTTTTTTTAAATTTCTTCCAAGGTGGCTGAATGGCTTTAACTGGGAGGGACTGAAGGCAAGAAGCCTGCCGTCACCCTTAAAAAGGGAGGTACTGTATCCACCCTCTAAGTTTCCATAGGAACTATTTTCATAGATTGTTAAATTAAAAAAAAAACAACATACTGGAGAGGGATAAATGATTGTGAGGAATGGTTTCCCTGCTTTAAGGGACCGTGAAGGGGCCCTTTTATTCCTAAGCACTTTGATCAGAAGGTTGCTGAAAGGGTTATGGTTGACGTATACCTTTAAAAGCAGTATTTTCTAGACTGATTTGGCCAGAGAACATCTTTTGGGGTAAAACATACTGATAGAGCCCATAGACAAAGGCTAATCCATGGCCTGAGAGTAGAAGGGGGGAAAAGAGTGAGGATAGGCCAAGGGAAAGTGGATGTTGGAGAACTCTGGAAGTGAAGTAGAAGAAATTAATGTAATATGAATTTTGTTTGCATGATAAAAGTGATCAATTTTAGTAATATATAATTTAATATTTTTAGAGGAAAAGTATTTTAGAGGGGGGAAAAGGCCTACTATCCAGATTTTCTCACTGCACCCTTATTCATATCACATGGAATAGCAAGATTCCTTACAATAGAGTTGGGAACATGTTCCAAGAATGGAATTTTTTTTACTTTTTTGGTTGTGGACTCCTTTGGTGACCTGGGAAGTGGAGATACTTTCTCAGAATAATATTTTTAAATGCATCAGATAAAATCCAAAGGATCGCAAAGGACTGAAATATAATTCTTGAATATTATTCAATATAATGTTGAAATATGATTATCAAAACTTTTTTTTTAAGTTCATAGATTCTAGATTAGAATCTATAAGATCTTTTGCCAGATCTGAAAGTTCTGAGACATTTAACTTGGCCTAGTAGTCCTAATGTATGTCCTGGAAATAGCCTCAGCACTTGTTATAAATTCCTGTTCAAGAAGAAGAAAAATAGAGCATCTAGTGCCCCAAAGCACTTTAAAAAAAAACTCTTTTGGTCATTGTGTGGTGAGGAGTTATAGAAAGGAAGGGCACACACACACACACACACACACACACACACACATATATATTTAACATTTTATCTCTTCTCCATAGTATGAATTTATATAAAACTTTGGATTTATGTGAAACAACTTATAATATTAATTATAGAACTTTAATAGTAATTATAATTGTATAATTATAAAATTGTAATAAAAATAATGATAAACTTATAATATTAATTCTAAAAAAAGAGAGACATAGTGTCTCCTCAGAATCTAAAGAGCTAAATTCAACTCTTGCCTCTGAGCCTTGTCCCTGTGTGAGATTGTGAGCAGCAGGGAAGGGTCAGTTTGTACTGGTAGAAAGTTTTTTGACACCTTAGGTAATCCACTCCAGTGAAATGACAGGTCTGGCCAGAAAAATTATGTGTAAAACTTGTGTTTTTGCAATTTGAATTTATGATTCAGATATTCTGCTGTGAATTTGTGCTCTCTTTCAATAAGGAAAAAAAATAGCACTTGTAGCATAAAATCACTGTTTTATCGGTCTAAGAACCACCCGTTTGGGACACTGTGATATTATTTACATTTGCTTTCATTGTTTTCCTATTAGCTCAGTGGGCCCATAGATCACAGCTACTTTGACAACTATCCACCTGAGAAAGGAATCCCCCCAGATGAAGTGTCGGGTTGGGATAAAGACTTCTGAAGGAAAGCAGGAGAGTTTTCTGCTTCCTGTGCACCACAGAAGAGCTGCTGCCCTCACCTCAATGCCCCCTAGCAGTATGAAGTCATTTCACATGGATGTCTTGTGTAAGGAGGAGGATTCAGGCTTCCCTGGAAAGGTGTCTGAGTTTCGGTGTCTACACGAGAAGCTGCCAGCTGCCCGCGGTGTCTATTGACAACATACTTTGCTTTTTTTGAAATGTTGAAGGTTACCCCAAAACAATCCTTGGGGAAGAAGCACACTTTCTTCTGCCTTCTACTTGCCTTCCCATATTCCTTTCCCAAGAGTCCCTCAAAAGCAGAACATATTTGAGAGCTAGCGTCGTGCAGGGGGAGGAAAGCTGCCCCATAGCGCTCTTTGCAGCTCGCTAGGAATGGCGAGTTCTTGGGAACTATGGTTTGGTTACCAGCAGATAGAAAGAGGCTGATGGTATAGAAATTCTTCAGTCCCTGAAGTCTGAAATGAGAATTCCAACTAATTCCTTTTATCAAATGCAGATGCTGGAAAACAGATTTGAAGATTTTAGGCTTTTCTGCTTTTAGTGAAATACCACTCATTTAGTCATAAAATATATAATGTAGTTATAAAAGTGAGACAGAAGAATTTTGAATATGAGAACTTGAGTTCAGATCCTATATTTTCTACTTACTTTACTACCTGTGTGACTTTGGGCAAGTCACCTATTTTCTCCTGACCTTACTTTTTTCATCTGTAAAATGAGAGGATTGGATTAAATGGGCATTGAGGTTCCAGTTCTGAATTTATGACATGAGCCTGTAATATGAGCTCCTATGGGAGAAAATACTTCTATTCTTCTGTGATTAGCCCTGATACTTTCATTAGAAATAATCCTTATTGGAAATAAAACAATAGCTTAAAGGAAGTGACAATGTATGGAGAAGGAATATCTTCCTTTGAATAATGGAGAAATACTTCCTTCTCCTCTCTACTTCATGTCCTTCAATATTTTTTCTCCTACTTAAAGTAAAAAGCACAATGAAACAAGACATAAAAAACACATTGAAAAGGCATTTATTGGCCATTAAAAAAAAAGAAATGTTTCACTAGCTCAAGAAATTGACTCTGGAGCTTTGAAATATTTTAACCATGTCTCTGAATGTCCTTGTTAGGAAATCAAAGGGAAAAGACTATCACTATAATTAATTTAAAAGAAAATCTAATTATGTTGATCATAATGATCACCATTTAGTCAATAATTCCTTATAAAGACAACTGAGGGATGAATGTATTTTTTTTCTAGTTGTTTTAAAATTTGGAAGTAAGATAGGAATTTGATAAAATAACAGAATTTTAAGTGAACTCCACTCCCTTCTCCCTGCTGCCCTACCAAATGACAGATCACTAAGATCAATGACATCATTTAAGACCAACATAAATGACATAAATTCATATTAGTAAATTCTTTTGAATGTCTACTAGTGGGAAAAACCGTGAGAGTGGAGCTTCGCCTCTCCCTCTCTGGCAGGACCACTCAGAGTCCTCCTTTGCACTGTGAGATCACCTGTCGGCTCTTTCATCCGATAGTTCTACATGTTCACAGAGCGGTTCCAAGTGCCAATTCCGGAGCAGAGAAAGTCGGCTCTGGCTTCCCTCCCCACAGTGACCAGCCGTCACAAGAGAGTCCTGGGTCAGGAATGCTTAACTAGAGAACTAGTGGGACCAGTTGTCCCATTTGGGATCCTTTTGCTAAACCAAAGAAAACATTTTGTTTATGGAATTCATTTTATAAAAGTGTGTCCTGTATATAGCACTGCCATTTTTAATAGGATGGAGATATAGATGAACCTCTGAGGGGCTTAAAGACGCTTTCCTTTTCCCACTTGGTTTGTATATACTGTAATTTTCTTACGTGTAAATACATATGTATGTAGGCATATATTTAAATTGATACACTACCAGCATAATAAATGGATGTATTATCTGTATAGTTCTAATAGCTACATTTTCCTCATAGAATTTTCCCAGATGTAACTCCTAGAGAACATGAGTAATAAAAAAAACCCAACAGTAAATTTGCCATGTCTATAATTATCCACTATTATCTAAGTAATTTTTTGTGTTATAGTATATATATATCGTAGGTGGTTCAGTGGACAGAAGGCCTGAATTGAAATCCTGTCTCAGAAATTTGCTAGCTGTGTGACCCTGGGCAAGTCACTTAACTTCTGCCTCGGTTTCCTCAACTATAAAGTGGGAATAATAGTATCTACCTGCCAGAGTTGTGATGATCAAATGAGAAAAAAGTTGCTTAATCCAGTGTCTAGTACATAGCAGACAGTATCTAAATATTTCTTCCCTTCCCTCATAGTTGGTTTTTCTCACTGCTTTTCCTTTCCTTTCCTTTCCTTTCCTTTCCTTTCCTTTC
>NC_058135.1:39178648-39239712 GCF_016433145.1 Gracilinanus agilis | reverse complement strand
CCTCCTCCTCCTCCTCCTCCTCCTCCTCCTCCTCCTCCTCCTCCTCCTCCTCTTCCTCCTCCTTCCCTCCCTCCCTCCCTCCCTCCTTCTCTCTCCCTTCCTTCCTTCCTTCCTTCCTTTGGTCATGTCTGCAACTAGCAGGAATAGTTATGTCACACACAAAAGAGCAGAGTAGTAATTTGCTGACTTGGAGATATGCAGCCTGGTCATAAGTGTTGTTTGAATTTTTATTCTGCCTTTTGTGACACGACAGTATAAATTGCTATGCTGGTCCATAAAAATATCTTTCACATATGCAAAACCATACTATAGTCCTTTCTTTAGCAAGGGTTTTTGGAAAAATCTTTGCTTGCCAGAGAGAGTAAGACATCATTTTGGCATCCATTCTGTCACCACCTTTAACTACTTTAGTAATTCATTATCTCCATCCCAGGGGTCAAAAAAGAGAGAAGTCCCAGAGTCCTAGAGGATCCAAGCTCAGAAAAGGGAGAGACTCCTCATCTTAAAGAAGCTTTCTAGATGTGCTTAGTTCCTGCCTAAACTTTCCAGTTTTTCAGACGAAGTAATCATTTTTGTAACAAACCATGACTGAAACATGACTAGTATCTTTGTGCCTTTTTTTTTTTTCAGGGAGTGTGGTACTGGGAAGAGAGAAGAGGTCGATAGGACCTGTGTTCAAGACCAGCTTCTGAAACATAATGTCTATGTGACCCTGAGCAAGTCACAACCTCACAATAGTCTGTGTAATTCTCTAAGACTAGAATTGTGGGGAAGGTGTTGACCTGCTTTGGTTGAGGGGATTTTTTTTTTATCCAGAAGTTCCTTATATCGATGAAATTGTAAGTTCAAATCTTACTCCTACAGAGCAATATATTTTTTTAACTGGGGCCTGGGGACAGTCACTTGGCTGGCCATATGCTTTGCTTGAAGGTGAAATTACATATTCTGCTCTTAACTAAGCTAGAAAGGCTACATTTGGTAGAAAGCTCAGAAAAATCCCAATGACCTGCACCGGTCAGACTTGCACCTGCCAAGCTTACAATGTCCTTGAGAGATTTGCTGTTCAGTTGAATTTGATTACAGATGCATTAGCAGGGGAGAGTATGTCATCAGCTAAAAGCTTTCATTCCTGACCTGGGACACAGGGTTTGGCCTGGCCTCAATGCTTCATGGTATTCCAGTCCAGCACACATGGGTGTGATAGTTCTGAAACCATCTAATTGAAAGCAGACAAAGGGCAAAGCCTGGAATTTGGAAAAAGCAGAACACAGCTGTTCTGAATTATAGAACAGGTTGTCAACTTTTGCAGATGAAGAGCTCAGCTATGTAAAAACCTGAGTCTAACTCACTGGAGGGGCTCGGATGATGCATGCCCTGGGCAGCTTTTGTGATGGGGTGCAAGCAGTCCCATTTTGCACTGAATTGGCACAGCTCCACAACTTATTGGATTGGTCTAATCAAAAGCTTTTATTTTCCCTTTTCTCAAAGTGTTCAACAATATTTCAACATAATATATTCTGGTACTCTCCAAGAGATTTTAAAGCAAAATTTTGTACAGATAATAGTAATGCCATCTTATTAATGATCATTTACAAGGTAGCTTCATAGTACTCATTTTCGAACCTCCCAATTATTAGTCCATTAACAAAGGGGAGAAAAAAACTGGGGAGTTTGAGAAACAACAGAAAGTTTTAAAGGTTAGGCTGATCACACATGAGGTGATGAGAGATTGAGAACTCAACATAATGGCCAAACTTCCACCCTTCCCTTTGGCGATGGAAAACCTAAGGCTCCTAGATGTCATGTCTATCCAAGTTTTGACTAAAGTTATTCTGATTTCAATTGTTTCAACTGAACCACTTGTACTTCTCTTCATCTCCAAAGAAATTGTTGCACTTCAGTGGCATATCAGACTGGCTCTGGGAGTGGACCAGATTTCAGACTTTGTGATGATGGTTCAGCATTTAAGGTCCAGTGTGAATGTAAGGAGCTAAGATCAGAGATTTAAGAGCTGAAATGGATTTTAGAGGCCATTTGCCCAAGTCCAGGGATGCTAAGTGACACCTCCCAAATAATGTGATGGAGTTGAAATTCAAGTTCAGCTCCTCAGAACCTGCATCTAGTTCTCTGTCTGCTACACCTGGCTATTGTAAATATTCCCCTTCCCCAATTTCAAAAACTCCTTATTTTTTTATTTCTTTAGTCTTCCTTCTCCTGTTTTCTATTCTCTTTAACCCAACACAGTGGTCACAAATGCATTCTTCTCACACACATTTTCATCATTTTCTTCTTTCTCTCCTTTTCCCCACGTTTCTCTTGTTGACTCAATGGGAATCCCAACATTAAGGAGGTGACTATAGCTAGAACTGGGCCTATGAGGAAGGAGCAAGGCTGCATATTTAACAAAAGATTAAATTGTAAATTGATTTCCTAGACAGATCTTTGAGCTATAACCAGGAAAGTGGAAGGAATTAGCACTTCGGATTGGAGTTCACAGAAGATGCTGAGGCTGTTGCCCATAGGCCTTCAAGACAGGGCTTGTGTCTTAGTCAGAGACTATCAGAGTCAAGTACATTACGTCTAAATTGAGACTGAACTCATCATGACTCTCTTCCAAAATTGCAATGGCAGGCATACCAGCAAAATGCAGATTAATCATTTCATCTCAAATTTAAGACATCATGATTTTTAAAATTACATTCCTGATTTGAGTACATTTTTTAAATCACTATATTTTTTTATTTGAAATTTAATTTGCAAAAGTCTTCTTTGTAAGAAATGCAAATGTATAGACTACTTATTTTCAGTTCATGAAATATGGTAGAAACTGGGGCCATTCCCTGGGTAATCTGTCTTTTTGGATGGGCTAAATGCTAACTCTTTTCAGAAATTCCACAAAGAGAATAAAAGCTCATGCAATTCCCTGGCGTTTAGACTGAAACAGAAAACAAATCCTTAAGGACAGAGACCTGGAAATCAGCCCTAGGCTGGAGGTGTACAGTAGATTTTATTTCCTAAATATCACAGAATTTGGAATATGCAAATACTATTTTAAAACCCATAAGTCTGAACTTGTCATTGGGGGGGGGTGGGAAAGGAGATTTTTCAACTCTTGCCCTTTTTTCCATTATCTAATAGGAAAATTTTTATTCATTTCAAGTTTTGCATAGAAAATCTATTCCTGGTCTAAATTCCATTTATAGAGCCAACTTCTATTTTACAACTGAGATTAGAATTGTTAAAAGCTGAGGATTGGAGTGCAGATATTGGCTTAACAGAAGGTCTTAGAGAGCAACTAGATTTTACCGACTGGATTTGTGAAGGAAAAGTCCTTGGAATTGTGAGATGGGGGAAGGAAGGATAGTAGATGTTTGCTAGCAATATATTTGTCAGGATATGGTGTAATGGTGTGATTTATTCTGATTTTGGAAAAGACAGACAAGTTCTGACAAAATGAGATGGATTTTGGAACAAGTTCATAAAGCCATCTTACCCTCTTTCTTCACTTACTTTTTGATTTTTGGCAGGGACGTTATTTTAGTACTTTGATTGGTACTTTGGCAGGACCATTAAATTAAATCAGTTTAGAGATCATTTTAAGGAGTTAGTTTACCTGGTCCATCTATAATTCTGATCATCCTTGGAGCCAATTCTTTCGCTAAAAGACTATTTTAAAAATATTCTCAATTGGGACATCAATCAGATGAACTGTTTGACCATGACTTTTTCCAACCATTCCCTTAATACATCTTTCAAAGATCATCCTTCGATTATATTCTACTTTTTTGTTTTTGTGGATAGATGCAAATTTAAATTTTCCATACAATTTTTCTACATTTTTTAAACCAATATTCATCTTATACTATTTTAATAGCCCCTAAAGAGTAAGCATTATTATCTCTTAGGCTCACTAATGCAGTAAATAAGAGGGCAGGTGGATTTTGCAGACACGGGAAAAACACCTTCTTATTCAATAGGATGGGCCTAAAGTAAAAGGGAAAGTACCTACCTTTGGCATGGGGAACTGGCATGCTCCTGAACAATAATATGCATCAAAGGACTTTGGAGAGATAATCCATTCACTCCAACCAATATCTGCAAAATCCACTTTGAGGTACCGTCTGGCACAATTACGGGGTTCAATCCATTGTTTCCTCCGTGCCTTCTTTAAGGTCTGCTCATCAAATTGCAGTGTCTCACTTTTCTGTTGTGAGCCCTTTCTCTGCTTCTTTTTACTCTTACCCTTCTCAGCTGGTTGTATCTGGAGAGTCTTATAAGGCTTCCTCTTCTCCCAAGCTCCATCCTCCTTATACTGATATTCTGTGCCTGGAAGCTCATTGTTCTGCAGGGGCAGCAGGGGTCTGTTGATGGAGCGCTTCTTCCTCTGCTTCCTGGATAGAGCAGTCCTCATGTGGCTGTTCAGCTTGTCGAGGGCTCCAGTGGGAAAATTCCAATGTCCCTGGAGACTTGATACTACACTTTCTGATTCAGAAATAGATGAATCATTGGCATATACTAAGATATAAGGTTCAGAATTGGTCAGCATTCTCTTTGAAAGGGAGTGTCCTTCAAAAGTGATCTTGATTCCTATGAAAAACTCACCGTTTTCTTTTGCTTTGGTCAGGATTTGAGTGATGTCTTTGGATTGCCAGGCTAACAGGTCTCTATGTAGTTTAGCTACATTTACTAAAATATGGCCCAAAAACTGCGTTTGGTTCCCATCTGGTGTTAGGCTCCAGGCAGACAGGGCAATCTGTATTTGTTTCCTGTATCCATGATGAGAACAACCTCTGGGAGATATGCAGCTCAAACTAATGTTTATTAGTTCTCCAATGGAGAAATGCAAGGTTGCAGACAAAATACTTTCAGACTTGGTTAGGGAAGTCAAGTTAAAAATATGTAGCTCTTTGTTTCCCAGGGTCCCTAGAAGGGGGCAAAAAAAAAAAGAACAGGAGAAATTCAAAATGCCAGAAAAGATCAAAGTAAAATCTAATCATTATTTCTATTCTCTGAAGAGCCATCATAAATGCACTGAGCTAATAATGTTGGAGAAAGAGGTGTGCCTACAAGTCACAGTAAGCCAGTTAAATAAGCCAGTTAAGTATGACAAAGTAACACTTTCCCATATCTCTTACCCTCATTTGGAAAATACTAAATGCCTTTTATTTGTATATTGCTTCATAGTTACAAAGCTCTTTCGATTACACTTATGGCTCCCAACAAACCCAGTGAGGTAAGTAGTGAAAACTCTTATTATCCACATGTTACAGATATTAAGGTAGGAGAAAGTAAGTATCAAGGCCAAAACCATGGAGTTGGCAGCATGTTATAAGAGGGAGAGCAATGGCTGAAAGAGAAAACTGGGTCTGGTTCCATCTTTCACAACCAATTAAGAAACTTTGGGCTTACCCTTTCTAGGCCTTCATTTCTTCATCTTTAAAATGTGGGAGTTGAACTAAAGAATCAGCAGGGCCCTTAGATTAGCTAGTCCTGCTCTGAAAAGGAATTCTCTTTCTGATAAGTCAACCTTTGCTTGAAAACTATTAATGATTTTAATTTGGAAACATCTCAGATGAGATGCAACTCTGGAGAATTCAACTAAGTTTCATGGCAGCATGGGGAAAGTGCTACATTATAATTAAATGAAAAAAATTATTTTCTACTGATTTGGGGGCAACACATTCTACTTCTAGAAAGTTCTCCCTATTAAGCAATTTTCTTTCCTCAAATGTGTCTGTTAACACAGATATTTCTCCCAGTGCTGAGGATGGCAACTCATTCTTATGCCTCTTCTCTCTGTCCTTCCATAAGTTAATCACAGGTTGTCCAATTAGCATTCCTTCCTGTCAATAATCTTAAATCTGTTCTCTATAACTCCCTGTCCATTACTTCTATTTATGTTTTCCTGGGCCTCCCTAACAATTAGAGTGGTTCACAGGTAGAAAAGGCTGTCTTGAGAAGTAGAGGGTTGCCTCTTGTCTTGAGGACTTCAAGCAGAGACTGGTATTTCCTAATGGGGATGCCCTTCATGTTGGACCATATGGCTACTAAGGTTCCTTTTATTGCTCAAGTTCTGGGATCTTGTGAAGTACTTGAAAACAGCTGTCTTGCACTTGCTAAATCTCTTTTACAGGCCAAAAATCCCTAGTTCCTTTCATTGTTCCTCATACTATGGTCTCTTGTCCTCTCATCAGCCCAGTCATTCAGGTTCCAGGACTTAAACCTGGGGATTCTGACACTAACTTGAATACTTTTTTCCATTATAACAAAAATGAATCATAACTTCCCCCACATTAGAGTAAACAAAGTGAGGGTGAAGAATGAAGATGGAATAGCCAAGCCCAAAAAAATGTATTTGCTTTTACTGAGGAAATAAAGTATTTATTCAAATTGTTACATTTAATTTAATTTTAATGTAGTGCTTTGCCTCTACTAGTCTTGAAATTTGGCTGAATCCTGTGACATTCCATTAATATAGTTAGCAAGTTGGGTTTGTAAAACATATTTGTCATGTGTTTTAAAATAAAAAATAGATTCTCTTCATTTCTCACTCTCCAAAGAGATAATTGAGGGAAGCAAAGAGGGTTCAGCATGGTGCAGTTAACCAGAAAGTAGCCTGAGGTTTGAACTCTAGATTTGATTCCCAGATCCATAATCAAACCACTAGAATCCATGCTCTTACATATTTGTTTCAGGAAAACACACGCAACCATGAAATCATGTTCCTGATCAAAAACATATTTTAGTAAAAACAAAACATTTCTCTAAAGATGTGGAAATTTTAAAAATGAGTTCATTGAGTTCCCTAAGCACAAGTGAAGTACAATGGGAAACATGTTTTACTCATTTTTAACAGTGTGTGAAGGAAAAGGAAGAACCTGCCATTGGTGCACATTTGTACAATCCATGACACCAAGATAATATTTTACAGACCTTTATAACAAAGTCATGGCATCAGACTTGTTCCCAATCTTTTGCTTTAATTCATACCATTTATCCAAGTATATATTTTTATCCAGACCTTTATGCAAGAGATTGAAACTGTTCCGGCTTAAAATGGAATGGAGAGATTAAGCTCTACAGATCTAGCCACTGGTTAGTAAACAAACATAACCATTCAAAGGTTATGGGTGCAAAATCTTTACTGTTCCAATTAATTCTATTTATTTTTCCTTTATTTTGTTTAAAAATGTTTCTCTCT
Organism: Gracilinanus agilis; assembly: GCF_016433145.1. NCBI lineage: Eukaryota > Metazoa > Chordata > Mammalia > Didelphimorphia > Didelphidae > Gracilinanus > Gracilinanus agilis. Next base: position 39,232,511 of record NC_058135.1, on the reverse strand, counting down.
TAAGAGTTTCTCAGGAGAAATCTTCTGGCAAAGTGGAATATTCAACAGTTGTTCCTTATTCCAGTTCCTCACAGAATAAAGCTAGGTGCCAAATGAAATAAGAGAATAGCAATTAAAATAGAAGAAATAAAAGTAACTTGGCAAGGTAATCAAAATTTTAAAAATATCATATAAGACCACACTATCAATTTAATTCCCTGTTATGTGCTCTACATGCCTGACTTCACACTCCAGACTCCACAGTGTTCATCTGAATGGTGGTAGTTACAATGACTCTAAAGAAAGGAGAATGTTGGGAAGAAAGGAAGGAAACAAGTATTTATTAAATGTTCACTATTTGCCGGGCACTGTACTAAGCCTTGAGCATACACACACATGCAAAATGGAAAACAGCTCCTGACCTCCAGGAGTTTCTCTTCTAATGGAGAAAGACAACACACCAAAAGGAGATGAAAATCTGATTGGGGGTGGGGAGGAAATTCCCAATGACAAGGAATTTTGAATTTAGTTTTGAAATCCAGAGGTTGAGAACAAGGTTGGGAGGGGAATGAAGACTGGCTTTGGCTCTTCCACGAAATGGAGGACCCAGAAGGAAATCAGCAGTGGGAGAAGGAAGAAGGCCTTACAGAGGGGTGTTCCTGGTTAAGAAGGCAGCAGGAGTGATTGGATATTCCAGGCTGAGGAGGCTTCAGGTCCTGAGGGAAGTTTTAGGATGAGATATCATCATTTGGCAGTACAGAAGCCAGGAACAGGGCTGGGAGCTGCTTGATGCAGCCTTAATCACCAAAACAATGTCTTTTGTAACTCAGTAAAGTGTCTGCCTTGGCAGTAACTTAGTCATACTCTTTAGTCCCTCAGCAAGTTCAGGATCTACATCCCCAGAGGAAACAGTAAATCAGCACAAATGTTGGCTGAAAGAGCAAAGAAAAAATAACACAATGAACACAAATAAAATGGGGTAAGAAAATCCTAGAATAAAACTATTAAAAATTATATAATTCAGCAATAACTACAAATAGAGATTTAGAAAAGAAAGCCCACTAAAACCTAGAGAGTAATTTAAAGGACAAAAGAAATTGCTTTTAGAAGTAGGGAGGCTAGCAAAGTTAAAAATTCATAGTGAATTCCTTGAGGTGTGAGGGGAGTGGGGGGGGGGAAAGGAGGTCCTAAAAAGAACTAAAAATACTCAATGTATTATGCAAATCCAAAAGATAAAATTTTAGAATAACACAGAAAAATTATCTAAAACAATGTAGAAAATAGGACATAACAATAAAAATCTAAGAATTACCAAGTTCCCAGAAGAGAATAAAAAATCAAAAATCTTATGTCATATTTCAAGAAATCATAAAAGAAAATCATGAAGTATTCAAACAAGAGGGCAAGGGATAGATAGATTTCACAAGCTATCCTCAGAGAGAAATGAAGTATCCAACAATGTTATTACCATGTTTCAAGTCCTAAAGGTAAAGAAAAAATAAATGCTGCAAGTGTGTATAAAGAGACAGGTACCATGTCGAAGAAATCCAGCCATTATAATGCAGAACAATATTTCAGCTATAAGAAAGGAAAGATTAAACTGCAACATGATATATTTAATGGGAAAAAAGGCTTTCAATGTTTGAGAAAACTAAAGCTATGTAGAGACTAACAAGATAAATGCAACAGATAAGAGAAACAAGAAAAAAATGAGTTCAAACATCTTAAAAGATATCCAGTGCTTATGTTTCAAAAGGGGGAGGAGATAATTATTGTCCTTTCAGAGTTCAATCATCTTTAAGGGACAATGAAAGAATGAAACAAGCTATGATCTTGGGAGTTAAAAAATCTAAAAGAAAAAGAAAAAAGGACATATTAAGGAAGGAAAAAAGGGGGTGTGTGTGAAAAAAATTTTTTATTGAAACTGGGGCAAACACAGAGATAAAAGGGGAGTTGAGGGAAGAGGGCACCTCAAGAAGTTCCCTAATTAACTTGATGAAATTATAGGATAGCTATAGGGTAGCCTTACTCTTACAGGGTAGCAAGCTCTCAAAATGAATCATCTCTTGCAGTCAAGAAGAGTCAAATATGGTGGAAGAACCCAAGAATTATTCTTTGCTTTTTCCTTTGTACTTCTTGCAGAATGCAGTGATGGAGGGAGGTGAGGATTCAGAAAGGAGAGGTGATTTCTGTCTTCACCCATTCACAATAGTGCCCTTACAGAAGAGCATCTTGTTCAATAGTAGATGTCTTCAGGAGGGAGTCCTGGCAGTTGGATGAGTACAGAAATGAAAGATGTGAAGAGGAGCAAAGAGGAAGGCTGAACAGAGAAATTGAGTTCATAGGAGAACAGCAAGAGGAAGCAAAAATCACTAGGACCCAGTAGTAGCAGAGATATGTGTTACCTTGGTCACCCATATTTCTTATATGCATGGCTCTGTGCATGAATACATGCACACCTCTATATCTTGTACTATATTTGTGAAAGAATTTGCACATGTTTGGTGGGGGTAGGAAGGATTGTCTTTATCAAGGGGATATAACCTGTGAGCTAGATTTGGGAAGGGGTATCCTAAAAGTTATCCTACATTGTTACCATTTTTTTTATTATTGACAGTGAAAAAGAGTACTGGATTTTTCACTAGTAATATTTTTCATTGTACTTAATTTGCTGCCAGAGAATAAGTTAAGGATTTGTAGAAGAAAGTCCAGTATTTCTTTTCTTTTTTGAAAGAATGATTTAAGGGATTAAAGCTAAGTTACCCATGCAGGTACAGTTTTTCCAGGAAATATCTTGATTTTTATTTCTTGATATATCACCAGACCCTGACCCCACTGGCACTACATACTCAAGTTCAACTCTTTGTTTTCCTGGATTATTCCTCCAAGTTATACCATTCACTAATGCTATATATTTCCCCCTCAAATATAGTATAACTCCTCTGTTTAAAACCCTTTTTAATTTCTCTTACCCCAGAGAAGAAGTTCTTAACCAAGAGGCCACAGATAACTTAGTTTTTTAATATTTTGATAACTATATTTTAGCATAATTGACATTTTTTAATCCTTAATGTTTTATTTTATGCATTTTAAAATATTATTTAGAGACAAGATTCCCTAGACTTTACCAGACCAACTGCTTAAGGTGACCAGAACAAAAATACACATGTAAGCCCCTTTCCAAGAGGATCGGCTTCATACTATTTTGTCTAACATTTAAGGCCTTTTACATGAAGGTCCTATATCTTTCCCTAATCCTCTACAATAATTCCATCCACAAATATACTGTCTATGCTTTCCTTGAAATATGTCCTGTACTTTCATGCCTTTTTTCAAGCTAATTTGTCCAGCTACAATATGTTTAACCTTTCTTTCTGACTATTCAAATTCAGCAAATGTATCAGAAGAGAGTGGAAATGCCACATATCTCATACAATTTTCTGTATGACACTTTGAATTTATTGTTTATACCAGCCATGCGGCATTTAATTAATTGCATATTTGTATTGTTCTTTTTTATATATTTTCTTTTTTATTTGTATTTTTTGTATATTTTTTATATTTTTGTATTTTGTATATTTTATAAATTTTGTATAAATTTGTATATTCCTTAAATTGTTCCCTTTTTGTTATTTTAAAAGTTTTATATTGATAGGCATCTTGTGGGTCAAAGTAGACATTTTTGAGGGCATGCACTGGGCATTGTACTTCTTTATATATATATATATATATATATCTGACAATGTGTAATATAAGCAGTATTCAAAATTACATCTTGAGAAGGCATAACCAACATGGCAGAATAAAGGCAAGGACTCATCTGAACTCTCCCAAGCTTCCCTACAAACAGCATTAAAATAATACCTCAAAATAAATTCTGAAGTGAAAGAACCAACAAAAGGTCAAGGCAAAATAATTTTCCATCCCTAAACAACTTAGAAAGTCAGCAGGAAAGTAGAGACCAGCACGCCAACAGTAAGCTTTGGGGGTGAGTGGCAGCTTCCAAAGTTCTCAACTCAGATACTATAAGAGGTTCACACAACTGGTCAGAAGGAGACTATAGGGCGTCTTTTGCTGATGCTGGACACAGAATTCTGTTGCATCATGATATATGATTCTGGATCCTACTTTCAGGATGAGGAGGCTCACTAGTACTCTAGTGCTTTTGGTATCACATGAGCAGTGACCCTGGTCACAGTTCCAGAGTGGAAAATAGTGCTTTTAATTCCTCAGAGACCAGGAAAACATTGACATCACCTCTCCTTAAATGGAGGAATTGGAAGACTCGAAAACTTATAAACCCCCGGCTCTGAAAACAGCAGCATGAAAAACCTGAAATTTGGGACAATGTCTCCTTCACCTCAGGAGCAAAGCCCAACTTTAACATAAAATTAAAAGTCAGGAAATAGGCTGGAAAAATGAGCCCCCATCCCCCCACCCCAAAAAAGAATCTGTCCATAAAAAGTTATTATGGTGACAAGAAAGATTAAAACACAAACTCAGAATAAGGTGGCAAAATCAAAGTAGTTACATATAAAGCCTCAAAAAAAATGAATTGGTTTCAGGCCCTTAAAGAACTCAAAAAGGATTTAAAAAGTCAAATAAGAGAGGCTGAGAGAAAATCGGGAAAAGAAATGAGAGTGATGCAAGAAAATCATGAAAAAAGAGTCAATGGCTTGGTAAAGGAGGCACAAAAAATGTGAAGAAAATAATACCTTAAAATACAGAATAGGTCAAATGATAAAAAAGACACAAAAATCCACTAAATAGAACTCTTAAAAGCAAAATTGGCCATATGAAAAAGGAAGTAAACAAGCTCACTGAAGAAAATAATTTCTTAAAAATTAGAAAAGGGCAAATGATTCTATGACTCCGTGAGAGATCCAGAAACAGTAAAAAGAAAAAAAGTAGAAGAAAATGTGAAATATATCATTGGAAAAACAAATGATCAAGGAGATCGCAGAAAGAAAATTTTAGAATTATTGGACTACTTAAAATCCATGATAAAAAAGAACCTAGACATCTTATTTTAAGAAATTATGGTGAAATATTGTCCTGATATTCTAGGACCTGAGGATAAAATAGAAATTGATAGAATCCACCAACCACCTCCTAAAAGAAACTCCAAAATGACAACTTTCAGGAATATTATAGCCAAATTGGAGAACTCTCAGATCAAGGAGAAAATATTGCAAGCAGTCAAAAAGAAAAATTTAAACTAAGGCAGAATCATAGTCAGGATAACACAAGATTTAACAATTTATATATGAAAGCATTTGAGGTCTTGGATTAAGATATTCCAGAGAGCAAAAGAGCTAGGATTACAACTGGGAATTACCTATCCAGCAAAAAAATAAGTACAATCCTTCAGGGGAAAAATGAATATTCAATGAAATAGATGACTTTCAAGCATCCATGATGAAAAGGCTAAAACTGAATAGAAAAATTGACTTTCACATACATGATTTAAGAGAAGGACAAAAAGGTAAATAGGAAATAGAAATAATGGATTCAATAAACATTTTACATTCTAATATGGGAAGAACTTTGTCATTACTAGGACAGTTAGAAAAAGTATGAATAGACAGAGGACAAGGTTGTAAGTTGTATATGATTGGGTAATATCTAAAAAATAAAATAAAATGAAGAAATGAGAAAAAGAAATGCAATCTCCTTTTGACCAATTGTCCTACCCACTTACCCTCTGTGGGCTAAGAGTTCTGAAAGCTACTGTTACTAATTCAGTTGCCCCTGTGGCCTGAAGCTGGCTTGCCCACATGGGGTTTACCCTGGTACAAACTGCATTGTACTGCATGTCACTCTCATCCCAGGGTGATAAAACTTTCTTGCCAACTTTTTAACTTGTCCTGGATTGAAAAATCATTTCTCCTGCATCTTTTGTGGTTTCTACCACTTCAGAATTCATCTTGGGGCATTATTTTCAAAATTGTTCAAAGGGGAATTTTGAGAGCTCAGGCAAGTCCCTGTGTTTTCTTCACTATCTTGGATCTACTGCCCAGTACCTCAATTCTAGGCATTTTTACCAGCATGTTTAGAATACTCTCTCTTCTCATCTCTTTTTCCCAACTTCCCTAGCTTCCTTCAAGTCCCAGCTAAATATTTTTTTTTCACCAGGAAGCCTTTCCTAATTCTCCTTAATTCTAGTGACTTCTTTCTCTGGGTTATTTGAAATCTGTACTGTATGTAGCTTACTTATATATTACTTATTAACATGTTTTTTCTATCATTAAATGTGAGATCCTTGAGAGCAGTGAGTTTTACTTTTCTTCATAGTCTCAGTGTTTATCACATAGTAGGTATTTAATGAATGTTTATTGACTAACTTTCAAATTCAAATTTAAACACCCATTTCCTCCATGAAGGTTTCAGTTAACCCTCACAGCCCCTGTTTATATTTTTCTCACACAATGAATTATTATTTTTTGCTAATTATTATTATCAATTAGTATTATTATTGATAAACATGACCTATATTCTTAAAATATTATCTGTTATTTTTAAATTTGTGAGACCAAGGAGTACTTTTATATCTTTGAATCTTCCCTAATACCTAATACAATGCTTTATACCTAGCAGTGGAAGGTAAATAAGTTAATAAATTATATTCATCAAGAATGGAATGAGTTTTTAAAAAAAAAGAATGGAATGAGCTGCTTCATGAACTTGTGAGTTCCAACAAAGATGATCCTATGTCAAGGAAAATGTAGAAGGGATTTCACTACCTATTGAGCCTCTAAAGTGTTGAATATAAGAACTGGTAATTCTTTTTCAAAGAAATACTTAAAAAAAAAGTTGACAATATGTGACCATTCACCCATAGATGGTGCTATTTTCTAAGTGATAGTAAGGATACTGTTTGTTTTTTTGTTTTTGTTTTTGTTTTTAATCTGTGGTTTTGCTAAATACTTGCCTAAAATAGGTGTTAGCATATAATTAATATTTGTCAGTGAAATTCAAATACACAGTGAATTTAATGAAAATTTATTCATTCCAAAATGTAAGTAATTTGGAAATCATCTAATTCTATGCCTTCACTTTTTAGATGTAGAAACCGAAACAAAGTGATCAATGGGTTTGTTTGGTCAGGCATCCAATTGAAGTGTCAGCATTGGAATCCAGACGTCTTGATTATTTCCTATACCACACTATAAATTTACGAGAAATAAATGTTGAAGTTCTATTTTGGTTTCCCATTTATTTTCAATTAAAAATAAAACACTTAAATCCTAGTACAATTCATGTTTCAAATTACATTTAACATTCCAGGCTACAAAGATTATCCATCCTAACTAAGGAAATAGTGAAGATTATTGTATTATAGGATAATGGGTAGAATTATAATCCAGGAATGGAGAAAAGGAATATGCAAATAATTATATAATTTAAATAGAAAATAAGACAGCAATATATGTATAGTGCATATGTAAAGTGATAAAGACATATTTTTTGGAAAAACTGTTTTAAATCTAAGATGAATGGACCAAAATAAAACATGACTAATGAAAGCCTAGGAAGTCATGAAATGTTAGTTATAGGGAAGATCTCTAACTTTACATTTTTTTATTCAAACCAATCATAGCTGCTAGCAATGTCAAAATAGTAAAGTATAATATTTTAAAGAATTACTTCCTTTTCCATATACTGTAGACTGTCCATTTATTCTTTCATGAATCAAAAACCAATTATTTAATGATTAAATTTTTGCTGCTAGCCAAGGAGTCTTTTCCATTGTCATTTACTATTATGTATTTACTGTTACTTATTTATATTATAGTTTATAACCTAAATGTATATTTAATACTATGTATTATTTAGCTAATCTATTCCACTGATCCGTCACTCTATTTCTTATCAAGTACCAGATTGTTTTGATAACTACATTTTAATACAATTTGATATCTGATACTACTATCATCCTTGACATTTTTTCCCCATTGATTCCCTTGATATTTTTGACATTTTGTTACAATTCTTTCTAGTTCTATAAAATATTTTTTGGTAGTTTGATAGGAAAAGGACTGAATGAATAAATTAATTTAGGGTGGAATTGTCATTTTAATTATATTGGCTTGGTCTATCCATGAGTAGTGGCATAGTGGAAAGAGTGCCAGGGTTGGGGTCAAGAAGACTCATTCCTAAATTTAAATCTGTCCCTTACAAGCTGTATGACCCTGGGAAAGTCATTTAGTCCCACTTGCCTTATTTCCTTATTTGCAAAATGAGCTCAAAAAGGAACTGTCAATCTATTCTAATATCTTTGTCAAGAAAACCCCACATAAGGGGCAGCTGAGTAGCTCAGTGGATTGAGAGCCAGGCCCAGAGATAGGAGGTCCTAAATTCAAATCTGGCCTCAGGCACTTCCCAGCTGTGTGACCCTGGGCAAGTCATTTAACCCCCATTGCCTAGCCCTTAGCACATTTCTGCCTTGGAACCAATACACAGTATTGATTCCAAGATGGAAGGTAAGGGTTTTTAAAAGAAAAAAGAAAAAAAAAACACCCATATGAGCTCAGGAAGAATTGGATACAACAAAAATGACTAAATAAAAACATGGAGTCTTAGGACTAGAAGGGACATTACCTGCTCCTCTAGTTCTTCTGAGTTCTTAACTTTGGGAAAGAATGCAATATAATGTTATTTTCCTCTATATGTTTTGTTTTCCTTGTATAATTACTGCATTTGGGAAGCCTAATGCAGAACTGAACTGTTTTACAAGCCTAAAATATACTGAAAGTTGATTGAAGTTGTGTCAACTCTATTTCTGGAAACTCCAAGTTTGCCCACCCTGCCTTGGGAATGTTCCTTAAGGGAAGTCCCAAACTGACCTTGCCTCAAACTGAACAATAAACCTTAAAGAACCTAAAGATCTCAGCTCAGGGAAAATTAGTAGACATAATCAAATCTGAAGTACCTTTTTGTCTTAGAAGTTTCCTCCATTGTATCAGAGATCTATTCCCAGGAAGACCAGCACCTGGCTGGAATCATCCTTTTGTATCCATTGTAAGTTAGGCCACTCCCTGGTACCCAGCCTCTGGCTGCAGCCTATTTCCCAAGGCTACATGTAGCCAGTCAGTGTTTTCTGTCCTTAATTCCCCAAAAGGTATATAAGACCCTCAAGTTCTATTGCTCTTTGGAGAATCATCTTTGGTGGTGCATTCTCTCAGGGTTCCCAGAGTCCCAAAGCTTGGCTCTGTGTGGTGGCCAAATCTGTGCATTGTCTCTAGTCCCGATTAAAGATTTGGTCTTTCTGACTACCTTAGTGGTTCTGTGTTTTTCCAAGTTGACAGCTGCATAAAATTAAGTTAAAATAATAAATTATTCATAAATCTGTTTATTTGCCTAGCTTCAGTCTGATGAGTTGATCTATATATAATGTAACTGTCCCAGTTGATTCACATAAGTGTGTTCTACTTGATATCCAGAGTTTAAAAAAAAAAAATGAAACTGAAAGCCACATCCCTAATTTGTTACAAATTTGTTGCAAAGGACTAGAACACAAATCAAGACTTATTCCTAGCTTTATGAACAGAAAAATCAATACTCTAGGACATCTATTCTTATTTGAAAAAAACTTGATTTTATTTCTTCCATACATTAACCACTCTAAAATAAAACATCATTAAGTTAACACAGTTCTGTATTAGCAGAAGGCTTTCTGGAAGCAAATAAAGATAGAGGAAAACAAAATGAACAAAACTCAAATAAAAATGTTAAAACTAAAGATGTTAAATAATAGGATTGCAATGAATAAAAAGAATAGATTTCATGTACATAATACTTATGATAAACTAGGTGTTAAATATACCAGGAATTGAGACTGGATTTATGAATAAACAAAAGGATACTCCAAACATAATGAATAAATTTTATGGGTTAAGAGAAGCTCAAGCAGTAAACCGAGAGTGACTCTACATTGGCCATAAGAACTCCAAAAGGGACATAAGAAAAGAAGCAAGGGATTTGTTAAAACATGAAATGAAAACTTATGGAGAAAATTGAACAGAGAATATATAACCTGGAAACTTAGATGAAAAACATAACTTAAGTAGTGGACTTCTCTCAAAATATATTGTAGCAACAGAACTTATTAGAAATATTAGAACATAGCCAAAATATTGAAAAGTTAGAAGCTTTAAGTAGCCATTCTCAAAAACAAATGACTTGGGAAATAGGTGGTGGGGAGATAATTTAAGAATCATCCGATCCCCCTAAAAACTATGACTGAACAAACAAACAAAAAAAGCCTGAACGTTATATTTTAAGAATGTGTCAGATCTATGATAGTCAGAAGACAAAGTGGAAAAAAAAGGTACAAACTGAAAACACCCAGGAATTTCAGAGCATTTTAGCCCAGAACTTTTAAGTTAACACTCTTCCTCTTCCCCACCAACACCCCTAAAAAGAGTCAACTACAAATAGCCAGAAAGAAAGAGTTTAGAAATAACATGGTCAGGATAACAAAAGACTATGCTGCAATTGCTTTAAACAAAAGGGACTCTTGGAAGGCAAAAAAGGTTAAAATTAAGAATAATTTACCTTATAAAACTGAGTATAACCCTATTGGATGGGGGGCACTGTTCTAAGATATACAAAATATATAATATATATATATACATATGTATATGTATATATATATAATATATAAATATACAAGCACAAGGAAAAAGGAAGACAATTCCTACTCTCAAGGAGCTTATATTCCAATGGAGGAAAGACATACAGAAAAAGGAAGTAACCAAAAATTGATTAGTGGAAGGTTAAGTCTAGAAAGTAAGAAGCACAGCTGGGGCAAGAATGAGCCCTTCCCCAAAATGGAGCTCCAAAAGGAATTCACCAATGGTGGAAGCCCATTCTAGGAAGGTGAAGTCTGGAGTGCTGAGGGAAATCCCAGGGACAGATGAGGAATGGTGGTGAAATCTAGAAAGTCAGCCACATAGCTAGAATGGGATTGAAGGTTGGCCAGCATGGACAAAAACAGTCACTGACCAAACAAAGGATAGAGATGACGATAAATGGACAGTTTTGATTTCCTGAAAGGCTTTTGCTTCAAATAACTAAGGACAGAAATGCAAGTTAAAACAACTGTGAGCTTCACTTTTTTATGTATCATATTAGAAAAGCTATAAAATAGGATAATGGCAATGGTCAGGCAGCAGGAGAACAGTTACACTAATGTGCTGTTGATGGAACAAACTGGTCAAACCATTTCAGGGAACAATTTAAGATTCTACTCCAAAAGTCAATAAATCCAGCAACCTAGGGATACCACTATATACTTGAGGTATATACCTCAAGAGGTCAGACAGAGGGAAATGATCCATATATTTCAAAACAGTCATAACTGTACTTTTTTGTTTAAATAAAGAAATGGAAAAAAAGATGGATGAACATCAGTTGGAAAATGGCTAAACAAAAGAAATTAATAAAATGAATAATTTTTGCTATATCAAATGACAAATGACAAAAAGTCTGGATTTGGAAAAACATGGAAAGTCTTGGGAAGAATTAATATAATTAATGTATGAATTGATGAATAGTGAAGTGAGCAGAACTGGGAGAATAATTTATACAATGATTATAATAACATAAGAAAATCAGCTCTGAGACTTCAGTTTTGTTCAAGGCAATGAACCCAACATGACTCCAGAACAGTTTTTATGAAGCATGCTCTTCATCTCTTCATGAAGTAGTGATAAAGTAGATACACTTGTGTTCTGTTGTTTTCAGTCACGTCCAACTCTTTGTGAGCCCATTTAAGGGTTTCTGGCAAAGATTCTGGAGTGGTTTGCCATTTCCTTCACTTGCTCATTTTGTAGCTGAGGAAACTTGGGCTAACAGGATTGAATGACTTGACAAGATCTGACAGCATCTGATGCCAGATTTGAACTTAGAAAGAGGAATCTTCCTCACTCCAGACCTGGTCCTCTACTCTCATTGCACCACCTATATGGCCTAGACACATCTGTAGACACAGTCGATCCACGAATTTGTTTTACTTCTGTATGTCTATTTGTCCTAAAGATGAACTTTTACTTGGGAAGCAAAGAACTGTTGGAAGGATGGTGTTAATACTGAAAATTACGTAAAAAGGGAAAAAAATGAAACTAAAGAGTGTCAGTGAAACATTTTAAAATGCACAAAAGAAAGCAGAAGGAAATTCAGGAGACAATGAATGACAAATAGTTTTGTTAATATATGAAATTTAATATACATTTTACAAAAATAATATACAAAACTACAAGTAATAGAAATCCATCACTTCATATATCCAAAAAGAAAAAAATAGTAATGATCAAGCTTTGTCCCTAAGAATACATATGAGAACAAACCCTAGCACCTTTTTAAAGCCAGAATGATGGGTATTGGATCCTGTATATAATGTTGGCCTTGATTGATAGGTTTAATTTTGCTGAACGTTAGAAAAAAAAGAAGACATTTAAAATTTGTATTGAAATGAATCAATAAAGTATTAGGTGAATACTATTACTAATATAAAGTATTATTCTAAGATTTGGGTATATAAAAAAAGGCAATCTCCCTCTAATGGTGGGGGAGACAACGATTACAGGTTTTAGCATCAGCAAAGCAGATGGGAATGCCTTTTCTTTAATATCATCAGTAATAAATGAAATCATCAGTAAAATATTATCATATCAGTTTCTGATGCTGAACCATTTGATAGTCAGTCTTGAAGACTTTGGTGACAAGAATATTCTTTTCTCAGTCTTCAGTGGCTGTAGCTGTAGTGTCTTTAGGAGCAGTTGCCAAGCTGCATTTCCTAGCGTGATGGGTGAGGGCATTGGGATAAAAAGCATCTCCATTCCCCAGGTTCTGACTTCAGAGTCCTGGCTAGGTCTATAAGAGGGGAAATCATTTTGCCTGTGCCAGGGCTCTTGTGCCCACATGCCTAACAGTGGCAGCTGGTCATCAGTTATTACAAGTAGTCATGAGGGAAGTGGGTCCTTTCTCTCCAGTGATTTCTCCCCTTAGTGACAGCTTTGAGGACTGGACTGGAAGCAGGTCCAGTGTTCTGGAGGACACTGCTATTTTCAAGGACCCTTGGACTGAGGGTCCTTGGCTGTCTCTATCAGGATCCGAGAGGTGATGGTGGTCAAGACTGCATGGCAGTGGTGGTAGAGCTGATTCTATTAGTCTAGCTCATGCTCTGTGAGTGACAGTTAGTTGGTATTTGGTGGGAATATCTGGGTCCTGTTCCACAGGAGCCACATCCCAAGATGATGGATGTGAGGACTGGACTGGACTGGAAGCACCACTCCTAAGCTTATCAGGGATATATCTTGAGGAAGGGTGAGGAAAGGGTCATTTTGGGGAATTTAGGTGATATAAAAATAAAAATATCAATAAAAATTTTAAAATATGACACTACCACTAAAAGTTGAAAAGACATGTTGCAAGAGGCATTCTTAGGTATGTATGTAGTAGAAAAATGCCATGTGTTTATATTTATAGAGGCTATAGCAGCATTTTTATAGACTGCCATATGTATTCCAGGGGTGAAAAGGACACAATCACAAGGGTAATTTAGTTATAAAGTCATTAACTATAGTTTAGATTTGATATCATGGTGCACTTGTCCCACTAGAGTCAAGACTGTTTCGGTATTTCCATTATAAAAAACTCCATGTTTCATAACACAGCCATTCAAATTCACTATGAATTGAACTTGGCATACCCTGGGAATATTTTTATTGGGGTAAAATATTTTTCCATTGTCACTACCAAAATCAACTGGTCAACTTATAAGCATTAAATTATATAGAAGAATTTGGTGTTGAAAAAACATTATCAACTGAAATCACAAAAAAGTACTCACTTTAAAATTTTTGAAAAGTAAATCGAATTAACTTAAGACAAATTAAAATGAATTCTTTTAAATTTAATTTTTAAATTAAGATGAACTCTTATTAAATCTGGCATTTATATTTGTATATAATGATATCAGGGAATGCTTTTTTTCCCCAATTTTTTCTGTCAGTATGCGAGATATATTATTATTTCTCCAAACCAGAGTTTCTGTGGAAATATTCCATAAAAAGGAATAGTTTTTCAATAAAATTCCCTCGGCTAAAATTTAAGAATAATTTCTAATATGCCTCAACATTTCATAAATAAAAGAGATTATAAGACATTCTGATTTGTTAAATGGGCCTAGAGTTAAAATATGTAACCATAATGACAACAATTTTTTAAAGCGATGCTTATTTTATCTCTAATGAACTTTTTCCCAAAGAAACAAACAAGCAATTTAATAAATTGTAAAATATCAATCAATTCCACAGATTTCAAGGAAAAGGAGTCTCTTTCCTCATAGATTCGTGGATAATTATGTTTAATGAGAACTCTCTTGAATTTAAATTCATTGAATTTAATCAAGGAGGCTTCTTTCATCATGTGAGTGGACATTTAGAACTGGGCCTCAGAGGGATCTATCTAATTCAACATCATCTTATCTGTGAGGAACTAATATCTAGGCAGGGGGAGTCACAAAGGGAGTAAGATATAGAGTTAAAAATCTGAATGGAGGTCATCTGATTTCTCTGATTTTTAAATTCAAGCATCTTTCCACTCATCTTGTTGTTTCTAGGATTTAACAGAGTTCAAATGGGAACTTCTAGGAGCAATATATCAGTTTTAGAGAAGAATAAGACATTCTCTCTTGATGTTCTGAAGCCTAAAATAACTTAGACCATATGAACATGAAATTCACTCTGAATTTTGCATAGCCATATTCTTTCCAGTTTAAGAACATCTGAGACTAACATAGCAGGGGTTGTTAGAATGAGTTTCAGAACAAATATTCTACCAAATGTATCTGTGAAGTTCCAGGATCACATATTCTGCTTGGGAAAAGTTTGAATACTCTTCAAGTCCTTATAGAAAAGTAGTTATTACAGTCATATGCTTTCAGGGGTAGCTGAGGGGCTCAGAGGGCAAGAGCCAGACCCAGACATGGGAGGTCCTGGGTTAAAATCTGACCTTAGATACTTCCTAGCTGTGTGACCCTGGCAAGTTATTTAACCCCTGTTGCCTAGCCCTTACTGCTCTTCTGCCTTGGAATCAATATATAGTATTGAGTCTAAGATGGAAGGTAAGGTTTTTTTTAATAAACAAAAATAAAATAATAAGCTTTTAATCCTAAACACATATTTTAACTTCAGAATTAATTTTCTATTTTAATTGGAGTTTTAGCTTTAGAGTTTTCTTGTACTAATTCCATCTCTGATTATCCAAATGTACCTGTTGCTAATACAAAGCAAACCTTAAATTATATGTGTGCCTTTGGTGCTTCTCTCTCTCTCTCTCTCTTTTTTTTAATTTTTATTTTAAACCCTTAACTTCTGTGTATTGACTTATAGGTGGAAGAGTGGTAAGGGTAGGCAATGGGGGTCAAGTGACTTGCCCAGGGTCACACAGCTGGGAAGTGTCTGAGGCCAGATTTGAACCTAGGACCTCCCTTCTCTAGGCCTGGCTCTCAATCCACTGAGCTACCCAGCTGCCCCTTCTCTCTCTTTTTTAAACCCTACCTTTCATATTAGAATCAATACCATATGTTAGTTCCAAGACAGAAGAGCAATGGAGAGACTAGAAAGTCTAGGCAATGTGGGTTAAGTGACTTGCCTAGAGTCACACAGCTAGGAAGAGTCTGAGACCACATTTGAACTCAGGGCCTCCCATCTCTAGGCTGGCTTTGAATCCACTGAGCCATTTAACTGCTCCCTCCACATTTTTCATTCACATGGATAACAAGAACAAAATATCCTAAAAAATTTCAGATTTTAAAATGATCTTTCTACTCAAATTAAAAACCTCATTAGGAGGCAATCATTTTATTAAAATTAGAGCACAATTCAAAGCAGTTGCTTTTTACCATCCCTTTCCAGATATACTAGTTTCCTTTAAGTGTAAAAAAACCAGAAAATTCAAATATGTTTTCTTTCTAGCCTATTTTTCCAGGTCCAGGAAACTCAAAACTAATTAGGCTTTAAGTTTTTATTCTGCCACCTTGCCAAATTCTAACCTATTACACAATGATTCTTTTTCAGTGTTTTAGATTGCTTCTAATGGTATAAACTTCTACCTCTTGATTTCCTGTTATCTATCTGAAGGTCATTCCTGACCAGAAATATGCCAAAGTCACAAGGTCATTCTGAAAGTGATTCATGTGTGGGTCCAAGTCCTCACTTGTTTTTTCTAAGAGGCAGTATGATGCTGTGAACTGTCAGTTGGCCTTGGTTTATAAAGTCAGGAAGTCTCATTTCACCCATCCAGTCTTCTGACATATTCTGGTTTTGTGACCATGGCAAATAATTTAACTTCCCAGTTGTCCCAGCCAACTAACTAAAACTCTTAATTTGCTGAACTGGTGCTGATTTGCACTGGTATAGAGAGCTGTCTTCCAATGAGTTTCTTATCTCATTGAAGGGAGGGTAACGTTAAAGCAAACAAAAAACAACCTAACTCTAAAATTTAGATGAAGTTTTAAAAAGGCTATATGTCACTGAAGTATACTTTTTTTAAAAGCTACTTATAAATTTAAGCAGTAGATATGATTAAGAAAAAAGTATGAATTATGAGGATGATGATGATGTAATTAACAAAGAGAGGAGACAACTTTAATGTGGCATGTTTTATTTTTATTAAATGATAACAACAACAATTATTTTTAGCAGAAGCTAAAAATGGGAACTTGTTGCATACTCCTCATTCTATCCTTCCAACATGTGACTTGTGATCATATGTTTTTATGGAGCCAAACTTTGCTTCCATTCTTGCAAAAGGAAAGATAAAACCTAATCGGTTGAATTGTTTTGTGTAAATACTTTCATATTTCAGGAACTTATAAGCACAGCAAATTTATGACTTTGGCAAACCAAGTGAATGGCATCAATGAAGGAAGCAGAGAGAAGAGGTTAGTGAAAAGTATATTTAGGATGGATGCCACCTACCAGCAAGTAATAATTTAAGTATAAAGTAATCATAAAGTAACCACAGGAGCTGGTTTTCAACCTAAGACATTATTCTAGGGTTAGAACAATAAATAATGTTAATCAATTACCATTCAAGAAGCAAATAGCCTTAAAGCCTGAAGCTTTAGTACAGTCTAAAGAGTTCCACATGCCCTGAAACCATTAGGCTTAGAACTAAAAAGAATCTCTGATTTGCCAATCCAGACAGCTCCATCAGCCCTACCAGAATGCGCTATAAGGAGGAATAGAGAGAGCAAAATGTAATGTAGCTTGGAGCCTTAAGGCTTTTCTTCTAGGCGACACTACCTTGTCCTTTAGTAAATAACATTTGTATGAGGTCCAAAATAAGTTCCCTCTGTAGTAGGTCTTCATGGGATAAAATAATAAGTGGGGTTTAGTTAGTATCTGTGCTAGAAAACAGGGCTTTTTATTGTTTGTTTTTGTTTATTTTTTATGTATTTGCCCACTTCCTTGGTTCCTGGGTTTACTCACCTAATATCTGTAGTTGTTCAATAACGGGAGCTGGTGGTGGCAAGGAAGTGGGGCGCTTTCTCCATTGTGATGTCTCCTTTTAACAATGGCTATAGACTTTAGATTGAATGGAGGGCCATTGGTCTTGGGGGCTCTGTTATTCCCAAGGTGTATTGGAATATCTCCATTGGTATATGAGAGGAGATAGTGGTTGAGATAGTGGTAGTTTGACTTGTCTGGCTAATGTTCCTTTCTTTTATCTCAAGGTACCTATGAATTTATGTTTTAGAGGTAAGTGTTTGACATCTTCAAGGATGTCTACATAATTCACAATAAATCTAAATTGGGATTGTTACTGAAAGCTCATAATGAATTGTGGAAGACCTACTTCTTGGAATATATAGGACTGGCTTGCTTGAAGTACCCGTGAAAATAAAACCAAGTCTACTGTTGGGCTCCTTCAAATAAAATGAAATTAAAAATGGTACTCTTAGATTGAGGTTTTTCTTATACCTATCTACAGATTTTCCTTTCAATGTTCCACATTCCGTATTTTCAGTGTTTTGAAACACCAAATGTTTACAGTTGGTCTTAAGAAATGAAACATCAAAAATTCTATCTAAAAATTAAAGCTTGGTAACTAAAAAATGCTTTTTGAAGCATTTGTGTATTCTTGTTGAGAAAAATCTAGAATTACAAAGAAGATTCAAGTTGGTAATCTAGAAACCAAATATAAAACTCTGTTGGTCTTAATTCCACTCCAGCCCATGAAGAAAAGGCCATCTTGGGAAGTATCGCCCATTGAGGTGAGTGCATGCTGGTCCCTCTCTCCTCAGCTATCACAGCTCTTGAAGACCAAGAAAATAAAATTCTTGCCACTCCCATTCAAGGCACTGTCAAATTGTTTCAGTAGCATAAATAGCTATGATTATCAGTAGAAATGACATTAAAGAAGATGCATTACTATCTGTTTTGCTGCTACACCCTAAGGACCATGCAAATCCTTTTCATCTGAAAATTTGAAACCTATGTATTGTGTCTCCCATTCAAATGCAAATTCCTTGAGAGCAGAGACAGTCTTATTTTTTCTGTTTGTACCCCCAACATTGACCACTGTGTTTTTGTATGTAGTAAGTGCTTAATAAATGCTTTTTCATTCACTCATTCATTCATAAGTATCATAAAGGGCAGGTCTACAGACTTTTGAGACCGTTCTCTGGGAGTAAAAACAATGTTTAGGGATGGTATTTTACTTTTTCAATCACTTATTTATATTATATCACATAAATAATAATATTTAGTTATTCCTGCTATAGGGCAGATTTGTAAGAGAGATGGGTCAAAGAAGATATTAACTAGATAATATGAACAAATTAAACTCATAAACTCTCTGTTGAAAAACTGGATGCTGTATATGAATGAAGAGATTCATTTTTCTAGTCTCCAACCTTCTCACCATTCCCTCTCTCCCAACTTATGTGATCCATCAGCTACACTATTTTTAAAAACCCTTACCGGGGGCAGCTGGGTAGCTCAGTGGAGTGAGAGTCAGGCCTAGAGATGGGAGGTCCTAGGTTCAAACCCGGCCTCAGCCACTTCCCAGCTGTGTGACCCTGGGCAAGTCACTTGACCCCCATTGCCCACCCTTACCAACCTTCCACCTATGAGACAATATACCGAAGTACAAGGGTTTAAAAAAAAATACAAAAAAACAAAACAAAACAAAAAAAAAAAAAAACCTTACCTTCAGTCTTAAAATCAACACTGTATATTAGTTCCAAGGCAGAAGAGTGTTAAGGCGATGGGGGTTAAGTGACTTACCCAGGGTCACAAGCCAGGAAGAGTCTGAGGCCAGATTTGAACCTAGGACCCCCATCTTTAGGCCTGGTTCTCAGTCCACTTGAGTCACCTAGCTACCTCTATCACTAACTTTTTAAAAAATGTCCAAATGATATCTATTCTTTCCAGTTATTGCCACTTATTTGTAGTAACTAACCAGATTACCATCCAGGTAACAGAAATGAATCGTTATCCACATTGCAGGCCTTCATTCCATTCTGAGTAGATTTGGGGTCAGAAGGCCTAGATCTAGATCACTCTGGTTCAGCCACCTTAGTTCACCTGATTTTGTGCAAGATGTTTCATCTCTTTTTTAAAATTAAGAGGTTGGATTGGGTGATCTCAAAAGGATGTGATATTCCAGTTTCTGCATACTGATCCTACTCCCCATCTGCTGACAATACAGAACTGTCCCCAATATTTCATGTAACTGGATGCTAGCCTGTGTAGTTGACTTTCAGGGAAGCTTGATCACTCAAACTAGGAAATAGTTTATTTACAGCAAGATGGATGTGGTTCTCTGAGCCTTTACTGACTCCTCACAGATCATCCCTATATAATACTCTGCTGAAAAAGAAATCTGCTTTAGCTCAGGCTGTAGTTCAAGAGTTTTATGCTGACAACCTTAATTCATATTTACTATAAATGTCATCATGCCTTAAACCCTAAAATGAATTTCCAAAGTCCAACTCAGGACTTTGCTAAATGAATTTTTTGGGAGGACTTATGAATATCAGAACTCTGGGTTATCACTGCCTGATAATTTTGACATAAAGAATAGGGTGGTATAGATGGCTGGAGCATCTTAACTATCCACAGTTAACTAGATTTACAGTTAAATTTACCTTTATCATACATACGTTTACCACAGTGGACAACTGAATCCTCAAAGCTAGCAGGCATAGACATCTTTTCAGAAATCTATCTCCCAAGCTGTTAGTACTAACAATAAATTATATTTTTTTGGCAGGGCCAGGGAATAACCATCTTAAGCAATAAATTTCAGTCTACAATAATCTGTGTTGAAAGCTAGGATGAACAACTTTTTCTCAACATACTGAAAAGAGTTCACAAACATTAACAACCCATTCCCAGCCCTGGGACCCATAACCTAGAAATTCTCAGAAGAAACTTCATTACCTATGATGAAGTTTTGGCTATTTTAAACAATCCAGATATCAGATGGCTATTTTCTCCCCCCAAGAAGCCACCAAATTGGAAGAAATATTGCATGGCATTTAAAAGTGTCTGCACTAACTAAAGGACTTTAAAAAATGGAGCAAAGGGGACTGTGGGTGTGGAACACTGCCTATCAGTTGACCTGCAGGATAATTTTGCTGAACTGTTTCCCCTTCTCTTTTTAAATCTTTGTTACAAGGGATGGTGGAAATGAAAGCAGTGAGAAAAGCAAAATATATATATATTTTTTAACGTAATGCAAAGAGATAAGGAGAGATGTGCTCTCTGAGCCAGACTTCTGATCCTGGTCTAGGATCTCAGAGGCACCTGTATCCCTACAACCACCAAATAAGGACCGTCTGAGAAGCTTTAATAGGAAAAGTAGGGAGCCTTGGACCTGGAGACAGCATCTCAAGGTTCTTCTGGCCTTTGTGTCCCTGTTCTTCTTGCTCCTTCCCAGCCCCCACCCCCAACCCCTCCCCCCGTATCCCAAAGCTTCTCTTCCCCTTTCACGGTGGGTTTCCTCCCTCACCCCCTTCCCCACATACACACACCTTCGGCCCCCTCAGCACCCCTCCCTCCCTCTTGGATAGCCTTCACCAAGCACTTCTCTCGTACCCGGACCTCGTTACCTAGCCTGTCCACAGAAGAAGCCGAGTTGACAGGCCACCTCACCAAACTCAAGAGAGGGGCGCGGGAGAGTTGGTGGAGACGAAGGAACAAAAGGGGTACGGATAGTGACCCCTTGGGACCTTTCTGGGCGGGGAAGGGGGCTACTCACCTGCTCCTCGAGCTCGGAAGCTGCGGACCGTATTGCCTTCCGGAAGGGGTACGTGCGGATGGTGCCTGGGCTCTAGGGGCTCTCCGACCGCTGGACTGTCACCTCCGCGGTACTTGTCATAGAGACGCAGCATGTGCTGGGCCACCTGGTCCCGAGGCTCTTTCCCTGGCCCCTGGGGGGCCCCTGCGCTCGCGTAGCTCCAGCTGAACCACAGGTAGATGAAGCAACTGAGCCGGGCCATCCTCCTCCTCCTGGGGCGCTGCCCTCTCCGCGGCACTTGGGGCGGTCCTGGCGACGCCTGCCTCCCGGGGCAAGGGAAGCGAGGCGGGTTGAGAGCGCACGGGCGCCGGCTAGGAGCTAGGACCGACCGCTGGGCCAGGGCAGAGGAGAGGGGGCCGCCTTGGTTATCCGCAGCTGGGCGAAGAGAGTGCCTGAGTCAGCGCTAGTTCTCTGGCTGCCTCCGGGAACTGCTGCCAGAGAAGCCGGCTCTGGGGCGCTGCTGCCGGGAGAGCCCAGCAGGCGAGGCGGGACGCGGGCACCAGCCGGACTTCAGGGCGGGGGGCGTCCGTGACTCCTCTTACCATCCCAGGCTAGTCAGGCTCTTGGGGAGGCGGGCAGGGGTGGGGAAATCAGCTGGTAGGGGGCGGGGGACAGGAGGAGAAGCCCGGCAGCGTGGGCACTGTTCTCCGATCCTTCCTCCTGAAGCTCCTCTTCCGAGAGGCATTTGCAGAGCCCAGGCTCAGCCACTTTGAGTAGTGTGTAAGCCTATGTGTGTGTGCATGTGCGTGTGTGTGTATATGTGTGTGTGTATGTCCGCTCTCTGCACCGATCTGTGCAATCGGCAGCCAATGGCTCATTCCCAGCTCGGACACCGCTGGCGGCTACCCGAGAGGCAAAGAGAAGGGGAAAAACTCCCCAGACCAGGAGGGGGAAGGAGTAGGAGGAGGGAAAGGAAAGAAAGGGGCCTGGGATTCTGAGAGCGGAGTATAGATAGGGTAAGGGACAGAGGAAGGGATAGAGGAACTCTAACTTTTAATTCATTTCTCTAGTAACCTGGTCCCTGCCAGCAACTGAGAAGTAGGAAGACTTCCCTCTCTTTCTGACCCTGCCTTCCCGGGCCAGCCACAGAAAATAGCAAGGAAAGCCACGGAACCACGTAGCAGGGAAGGAATGGGCATAAATCAAGTAGTCTGATGCTTAGCAAGAAATCTTAGCGCCTGTTTCCTGACTCCAGTGAATACACACAGGGCGCAGGTGAAGGAGGGCTCCATCCATCTCAAGTGACCTGCATGCCTCCAGATCACTCTCGCCAGCACCCTTCCACATGGGGGTGTGAACTGGCCTCTTGATTACTAGAGCTAAGACTGGATAGATCCTTTTGTCTAGGTCTGGAAACCTGATGGGGAGAGTAATGGAATGGAATTAAGATGTCACCAATGGAAAAGCTGTCCTAGACAAAGTCCTGGAGAAGGAAGGAAAATTAGGTGGAATACGTTTTGCTGGAGGTTGTTCATACCAATCCACCGTTACATTTTTCTCCCCCCAAACCATTACTTTCTGTGTTAGAATCTATACAAGCATCAGTTTCAAGGCAGAAGAACAATGAGGGCTAAGTAATTGGAGTTAAGTGACTTCCCTAGGGTCATATAGCTAGGAAGTGTCTGAGGCCAAATTTGAGCCCTGGATCTCCTATCTCCTGAGCTGACTCACCAGTTGCTTCCCTCCTCCCACCCTAGATTCTTACATTTTCTATGTGAGGGTATTTGCACCTTGGAAATCAACAAACCTACAAAATCAAAGTTTATTTTATTGTCTTTTATAGATTGTCTAGACTTAAGAAACTGAAGGAGAAAATGTTAATAGTACAGATTAATATTAGAAGTATAAAGTGCCAACAAATTTTTAAAAGTTGGTTAATAAATATTTACCAAAACACCCTAGATAGAAAATACAGCATTCTTTAAACAGTATATGGAGAGAATATTACTGAAGGGTGAAGAGATGATATTGCCATTTAAAACAAGGACAACAATAAACTGGGAACGATCATGTTTTGGGATGTCAGAATTTGCAGGTTATTACATGTCTAGAAAGAGAATAAAGTAAGGCATTAAATCACAGGAAATAGAACAAATGTTAATCCTTACTATGGCGACTTTCTATTACATGGCAAGGATTTACCCTCACCCAGACACTCAAAATAAAGAACCTAGAATTAGACTGTTACTACTTCTTGAGCCTTTTTTTAAAAAAGCATTTTTTTAAAAAACAAAAACATTTATTCCAAAGATTAAAAATATTTAAGTTGAAAATTTACAAAAAAATTTGGCAATTTTGTTAGTTAAATTAACTTTTGAAATTTAATTTTTACATTAGAGAAATCATATGTCTCATTACAGCAAGGGGTGCATTTATTCTAAATTCTGTACATGGAGTGGTGAGGGAGAGGAGAGACCAAGATAGTTACCAAATCTACCTTGATTCTAACATATATCCTCACCACAGTGTGCATGCACACTGCATATAGATATATACTAACATTATTAAACACAGGACACTACCCAGAGAGACTGCTCTTCATTTCTAAAGGCTTGGCAATTAAGGTAACCTGTCAAACAATAAATATATATTGGTCTCAGAACTATTCCTTTGGGAAGAAGTATATGTAATAACATAATGGACTCCAACCTAATAGGTGGGGCAAGATAGCACACATGAATCAATTAGCAAATAAAAGACATTATTAAGTACTCCATTATGCCCTATAGATTAAAGAGCTCCAGGAAATCAGATCACTATCATCCATAGAGAAGGCCATCTACAATAAATACTTCCACTTTCTCTCCTCTCCCTCTCTTCTGACCTTAACTCTCTCCAGTCACTTAATGATTCCTTAGTTGCTAAGAAAATCACTTTATGTCAATCCTCATTCTCCTTGACCTCTTTTCAGCCTTTGACACCATTGACCACTTCCTCTGAAATTCTCTTTTCTCCAGGTTTTCAGGATACCTCCTCTCTCCTGTTTTCCTTTTACCTTTCTCTCTCTCCTTTGCTGGATCCTCCTCCAGATCACTCTCTCTAGTCCCTCAGTTCTATCCCTGAAGCCTTTTCCTTCTCCCTCTATACTAATGTACTCCATCTCATCAGCTCTCATTGATTTAGTTACCATCTCTGTGCTGATGATTCTCAAAACTACCTTTCCTGCCCCAAACTCTGCTGACCTCTAATCTTGCATCTTCAACTGCTTTTCAGACATCTCAAACTTGATGTCCTGTAGAGATTTTAAACTCAATATGTCCGAAACAGAACTCATTAGTTTTCTCCCTAAACCCAACCCCCTCCCACCTTCCCTGTTACCCTGTTACTGTAAATGGCAACTCCATCTTCTCAGTCTCTCTCTCTCTCTCTCATCCACTGCCATATTCAAGCTATTGCCAAAGCTCATCAATTTCATCTTTGCAGTATCTCTCAAATACATCCCCTTCCTCTGATACTTCCCTTACCCTGGGGTAGGGTGTCATCATCTCATGCTTTGATTGCTGCATCAACCTGCTGGTAGATCTGATGCCTCAAATCTCTCCCTATTCCAATCCATTCTCCATTCATCCACTAAAGTGACTTTCCTAAAAATGCAGGCCTAATCATGTTACCCTTTTACTCAGTAAACTCCACGGGCTCCATTTTGCCTCCATCAATAAATAGAAAATGCTTTGATTGGCTTTCAAAGCTCTTCCTAACCTAGCCCCCTCCTACCTTTACAGTCTTCTTCTATCTTACTTCCCAAACAAGTGCTCTTCAATCTATTGACATTGGTCTATTGGCTGTTCCTTGAATGAGACATTCCACCTACCAGCTCCAGGCATTCTCTGTGGCTGCCGTCACCCCTGGAATGTTCTCCCTCTCCTGCATGGGACTTCCCTGGCTTTCTCTAAGTTCTAGCTAAAATCTTACTTTCTACAGGAAACCTTTCCTGAGCTTTCTTAATTCCAGTGCCTTCCATTTTAAAATTCTTTTCTATTTATCTTGTTGCTTTGTATATATTACTTTGCTTGTTGTCTCCCCCATTAGATTGTAAGCTCCTTTAGGGGGCAGGGACTGTCTTCTCTTTCTCTTTGTATTCCCAGTGTTTAGCACAGTGCTTGGCATATAGGAAGCACTTAATAAATATTATTGAATTGAATTGAATTGAATTGAAATAAGAGATTAATGAAGGATGAAATATTTCAGGGGAAGTATCATGGAGACCTATCATAGGGATCTATGCTTTAGAGTGTAATACTGGGGAGGGGATTGGGTTGAGGAGGGAATGAGAATAAAGGAGTAGGAATCAAGGATGAGGTTTGTATAACAGTTCAAGATCATTGGATGAAGAGAATATTATTGGATGGGAATTTGTTAACCTTTGCTGACTAAGTCCAGAGAGATTATTAACATGACTAGGATTTTTGCCACGGAGCCCAGTGTGAGGAGCTGATGGAATAGGATTTCCCTCCTATCCCTAGAGGCAGGCCAGGGCAGGAGATAGCTGGAAAGAGCAGGAAGGAATGGCATCTCCTGGTTCCCTATAGCAGGAAGGATCCCCTAAAGTGAGAAGAGGCCAGTCTAGGGGAATAACACATGATGGCATGATTCTGATCCCTTACTGGCAGGAAGAGTACAGATAAGGAGATCAGAATATGATGGAAATATGAACTCTGGAATATTATGTCAATATATTCTATATATAGAATTTCACATTTCATCTTTCATCTTTTCCTTTCTCATTCTTTTCGTCATCTGGTTTTTACTGGATCTGATTCCTTCCTGATGACACAGTCTCTGTGGCTACCCTTCTCAATAACTGGTTGTACTTTCACTCATTCCTTGTGGCTCACTTGTTGTGGAGGAAGATAGGGGAATTGGAATATTTCTTGCTCCACATGACCACTTCCAGGCTCTACCTCTACCTTGATCACTAAGTAACCTTTTTTCCTTTGAGATTCTCTCAATCCATATGTTTGACACAGCCAAAATTCTGGTAACTTTATTTATATATCTGCAGGAGATGTAAATAAAGGACACTCCAGAGTGCCTGTCTAATAATCTTTCCCCACTAACTCCTGTCCTCATACGAAAGGATTTCAACATACATGTTGATACCCCATCAAACACTTTACTCTCCCAATTCAACTTTACCATTTCACATGACCTATTACTCTACCCCATTTTAACCACAGTCATGCATGAAAGTGGCCTAGTAGTACCAATCTCAAACTGTATTACAAATTGGTAATCCTCAGAACAGTCTGGTACTGGCTAAGAAATAGAGTGGTGGGTCAGTGGGATAAAGTACACAATACCTAGTAATAAATAACCATAGCAATTTAGTGTTTGATACATCAAAGGATCCAAGCTTTTGGGACCAGAATTTACTATTTGACAAAAACTATTGGGGAAATTAGAAAATGTGTGACAAGAGATTGAGGATAGACCAATTTCTCACACCATATACCAAGATGAGGTCAACATGGATACATGATTTTAACATAAAGGGTGATACCATAAGTAAATTAGGGAGCATAGAATATCTATAGATAAGGGAAGAAATTATGACCAATCAAGGGATAGGGAGCATTATGGGATATAAATGAATAATTTTGATTATGTTCAATTAAAAAGGTTTTGTACAAATAAAACCCAATGCAATCAAGATTAGAAGTAAAGCAGAAAACTGAAAAAAAATTTATAGCAAATGTCTCTGATCAATGTCTCATTTCTCAAATATATAGAGCACTCAGTTGAATTTATAAAAATATGTCATTCCCCAATTGATAACTGATCAAAGGATTTGAATAGGTAGTTTTTAGTTGAAGAAATCAAAGTTATCTTTACTCATATGAACAAATGAACTTGACCACAATAAAAATGAATAATAAAAATGAAATATATGGTATGTTTTGTTCTGCATTTAGACTTCATTAGCTTTTTCTCTGGAGGCAGATGTCATTTTTCATCATGAGTCCTTGGGAATTGTCTTGGATCACTATATTGCTAAGAATAGCTAAGTCATTCAGAATAGTTCATTATGCAATATTACTATTAAATGTGTTCAATGTTCTCCTGGTTCTGCTCACTTCATTTTGCATCAATTCAGGTAGGTCTTTCCAGGTTTTTCTGAAATCATCCCTTTTTTTTTAATCATTTCTTATAACAAAAAATTAATCCATTATAAATGTATATCACAATTTGGTCTGAAGGGCAACTTAAAAGAATAAAAGTATTCTATGAGGCAAAAGTAAGGAAGTGAGTCACAAAGAATGTGTCACAAGAAAAGAGTTCAAAACACTGATCATATAAAACAACACTGAGTTCTTCCTACTCAGTGGTTAGTCCTTTTCAATATGTTATGGATATGGTGGACTTTGAATGTCAGATAGAAGGTTTTTTTTATTTGATCCTGAAAGTTACAGAGAGTCACTGGATTTTATTGAGAAGGAGGGCCACATGGTCAGACTTCTCATCACTTGTACTCAGAGAAAGAAAAACAAAGAGACTAGTATGGAAAAATGTTTTACATTATTGCACATGTAAAATCTATCAGATTGCTTCATTATGAGGGAGAGAGGAGAATTTGGCTCAAAATCTAAAAAAAATCCAAAAGTTAAAAATTGTTTTTACATGTAGTTGAGGAAAAATAAAATATTTTTTAAAAGATGCAGTTTAAGCATCATCTTCTACGTGAATCCTTTCCTTCTTAGTATGCCCTTTGCCCAAATACCTTTAGCTACTTTGTATATATTTGTGTTTATTAAGCTTATATGTACAGTATTTATTTATTTGTTTGTTTGTTAAGTCCCTTATCGAGTATTTCTTTCTCTGAGTACAAGTGATGTTATGGAAACCTGTAAATGGCTGTTTCTAGTCTTGGCAGCAACCTTATGAGATTTAAAGGTAAGGAACTCTTTGGTATAGGTGTTAGCTGCCCAGCAGCAGATGACCTGTGAAACAATTTATTGGAGGAGAAGATGACCCCCACTAGGAGGATGACCCCCCCCCAATTATGCATGCCTATCTGATCTGAAGATAATTGATTTTAAGTGAGTTTCTTGGACAGTGCAAAGCCAAGGTAAAGGTTTAATGAATTGCCTGTCCATAGTCCATAAGTACCACAAGTTATTCCATGTTTGACTATTTTAAGCAGCAATCTCATAGGAGACTCTACTAGGAATTATTAGTTATGGTGTCATATTTTAAGTATTTGTCAGTGTACATTTAAGAGTCTTTAGTATTTTTAGCATTTCTTTTGTGGTGGAAGAAACAAATAACTGCTTCATATTTTGTAGATGGTATACCTACTGGAAGAGACCAGGTAATCAGTTTTGGAGAGATCTTAGATATAAGCCAGTGTTTTTCCCAGGGATCTGGAGTCTAAGTCTATATTTTCCTCAGGAGTATAGAGAATACAGTGAGCTAAAGAGTCTGACTTTCCTCTTTGTAGTTAGGCTAACTCAGGACTGAACCTTGTCCATGTGTAACCAGTTTTCTCTTATAATATGGAGTTAATAAGTGCTTAAGACTTTTAGGAATGCCTCTGAGGTTGATGCCCAAGACAACAATGAGGAAGTAACTATCATTATGTGTACTTTGAAAATTTCCTGTTATCTGACTAGGATAAGAAGACTAAGTAATTTATATTAAAGAAATAAATCAATTAGGATTTTGTTTGTCCATTAAAA
Organism: Gracilinanus agilis; assembly: GCF_016433145.1. Classification (NCBI taxonomy): domain Eukaryota; kingdom Metazoa; phylum Chordata; class Mammalia; order Didelphimorphia; family Didelphidae; genus Gracilinanus; species Gracilinanus agilis. Next base: position 39,203,538 of record NC_058135.1, on the reverse strand, counting down.
AAATCAAATATAAAAGAAAATACTCCACTATGCAGTAGCATCATCCATATTATTTTGGTAGGATGCTTAATTTTTACTCTCTCTTTCAATCAGTGGCCAAGTCTTATTGATTCTACTTAAGCAAAACTGATTAGATATGGAGGGAGTAAAATTAACAGTAAAGGATGATTCCTAGGGTGTGAATTTATAAAAAAATTTATAACTATAAAACTATAAAACATTTTAAAGAAACAAAAGAAGTTCTAAATAACTGGGAAAATATTTGGTAAATGATCCCTACCAAAATAATATGGATGATAATATTACATAAATTCATCTTTGTATTTAGTACAAACCAATTAGACCACTTGCTGTTTGTCATTTAGTCATTTTTTAGTTGTATTCAACTCTTTGTGACCCCATTAGGGGTTTTGGCAAAGATGCTCAAGTGATTTGCCATTTCCTTCTACAGCTCATTTTACAGATGAAGAAACTGAGACAAACAGTGTTCAGTGACTTGCTGAGGGCCACATAGCTAGTAAATGTCCAAGACCAGATCTGAACTCAGGAAGATGGATTTTCCTGACTCCATGCCTGGCTATCCTCTGTGCCACTTAGCTGCCCTAAGTAGACTACTAAGGGAGCACTTTATAGAACTATGGAAAATAACAGCAAAATTCATTTGGAGGAACAGAAAGTCAAGAATTTCAAGGGATATAAGAGAGAGGATTTTATTTTCAGTGAAAAATTATGAATTAAGGAAGTCCATTCATAGTATATGATATTATGTCAGTAAGCATTAAAGTTATTTGGTGCTAGCTAAAAAGTAGAAGTATAAATCAATCACATAAGACAGATATTTAGAATCAAAAAGAAAAAATAAATGTTAGATAAACCAAAGAACACAACTACTAGAGAGAAGGACTTAGTCAGTAAGAACTGCTGACAAAATCATCCTGAGAGTCATTCTCAAAAATATAGTCAAAGGATTTGAAGTTTTCAAAAGAAGTGATTAAAAACCATATTTTTAAAAACCTCCAAAACATGAATCAATAAGAAAAGAGTCAATTAACACAATTGTTAAAGTAATAAAAGACAGAGAAAGCTGAAATTGTAAAAAGCCTTGGGAAGACTGAAATATGTATAACTTATTGCTGGGGCTGTAAATTCGTCTAAATATTCTGGAAAACAACTTGCAGTTGGTGAGATGTTACTAAACTCTTTTTATACCTTTTAACAAGAGATCTCACAATTGGGTTTATACTCTAAGGAGATCAAAGATACAAAGAAAAATTATCTATCTATCTGTCTATGAATTGATCGATAGATAGCAGTAGCAAAATGGAATAAAAACCACACATATAATATTATATATATGTGTGTATATATGTTTGTATCTTAGCAATGCCAATTGATTAAAGAATAAGTAAACAAAACCATGGTATATGAATCTAATGGAATATTACTATATAAGTTTACTTAATTTCTTACTCAATTTCCTCACCTGCAAAATGAGAGGATGGGACTCATTGTCTTCTAAGGTCTCTTCCAGTCTCAAATCTACGATCCTATAATTTTTCTACTTTAAGGAACCAGTGTTGTTCAAACCTACCTTTGTTATACCATTGAAGAAGGCTTTCATGATTTTTAAAAATTAATTTTGTTGATCTTTTGTTATTATATGATCTATATTTCTTAACCTCCCCTCCAGAAACTGACTCCTTGTAACAACTCGTTTGATTTTCACATATGCACAGAAGATATTTTGTTAGAGGAAGGCTTTAAAGCTACATTTCCCACTATCAAATGAGATGCTTTTTTATTATAGTCAACAAAAATAAACACAACTGGATTCTGTACTCGCTGCTCTAGAATATCTGTGAAAGATCACTATTTCCTTCTCAAATTTTCATTTAGGAAGCATTCCTTAGATGTGTAGATTATTCTCTTAAAATTTGGAAGAAATCAGAAAATATCCACTTTCAACTACCTTTAATAATGGATCCCTTGACATACTCACAATTGTGTCATCTCTAGGATGGAGCTCATCTGTTTATAATTGTTCTAGTCTAGCTGTTCCTACCATCTTTTGCCTGCAAGTAATAGAATATCATAGTCTCCTAAGAATTAAAATTGAGGGTCAGCCAAAAACCAAAATAAAGGTGTATGATGGGTGTGAGTAGGCTGCAACACATTACCAAAGAAGAATTGCTTGTGAGAAATAGTATTAAAGATGTCATCTGTATGTATTATCTGAAAGTGAAGAATCATTGACAGCCTAGAGGCAGCTGGATGGTACAGTGGAATAAAGGACTGGGCTTGGGGTCAGGAAGATCTGTACTCAAACCTGCTTGGGTTTCCTCAACTGTAAAATGGCAACAACAACAGCACTTACCTCAAAGGGTATCAGGATCAAAAGAGATAATATTTGTAAAAGTTCTTGGCGAATGCCTAGCACGTTGTAGCCACTTAATAAATGCTCATTATCCATACAATGTCAATAGTTTTAGAGGACATTGGATGGACCAATTGTATTGGGATTTCAGAAAGATAGACATTTGCTCTCTGTAGTCAGTGTATCTAAGTAGCATTATTATGGTTTCTTTCCTTGACTCTAAAATAGATACTTAACCAAAAAACCACACAGATTTTGATAGAGCATATTTATTATCTTGAGTCATTATTTTATTCTTTTCTACTTCCAAGAATAACACTTCAAAAAGTTGAAATAAATAACTTATGCTCCTAAAGTATTTTAATCCTTACAAAGTGTTCTCCTTACAACAGTCCAGTGAGGCAAGCAGTTTATTAACTGAGGACTGGCATCAATGTGGGTCCAGCCTTTGGAGTGTGCTCAGCATTCTTTCTCTGATGCATATCCATGGGGAGTCTTGGGAAGAAGCCTGCTTCCAGATTCAGGGCATGCACAGGTATTCTGTGACTGTTTCCTGTTTGCTTCCAGTGGAAAGAAAAACCTTTTAGCTAACTGCTAAGTACACATACAAAAGGCTACAGTGGAGGCTACACCCTTTCTCTACCCAGTGACTTTCAAATAAAGAAGAAATTCTGTAAGCATCCAGATTGGGGAGGAGGATTCACCTTGTTGGCCATACTGTCCTCATTTGGGAAGAATATGAACTTGAACATAGGGCATCTCTACTCTTTTGCCTTGTTGTGTTTATTCTTCCTTGATCTTAGGTAAATGAGTGTCAGAGACAGATTTGGTCAGGTCAGGACCGAGTGAGCTTTGAAAATTGGTGAAACCACACAAAGTACAGCAAATGGAGTCCATAGCCAAGCCTGAGCTGGTAACAGCAGTAGCTGAGCTGGATGAGAAACCTGAACACCCCCAAAGATTGGCCTGTGACCGAATACATCAGTGAATCAACTCAACAGCTGAGACACCACTGGAAGTAAGAGAGAGAACTCATCGATCACTGTGACATCTTCAGAAGTGAACTTGATGGGAGGAATATTTGTAGCAGCAACTTTAACTTCATGTCCACTCTCCCAAAAGATAAGGGGGAGAGTATAGCCTTAATTGGGGGGATAGATTTGTATTTATGTCCTAGCTATAATTTCTCACTAAAAATCTTTTCATTAAAATGAATTAATGTTAATTGTTATCAATATTAAGGAAATAAGTGGTTAAATGATATTGCCTATGGCAAATTATATTGGAGCAGTAATCACTGCAGAGTGATAATAGGGGGAAACATACTGGAAGGGAACTTGAGATTATAATATTAAAAGAACTCCACTGCCTGTAAGGGATACGCCTAGATTGATGAGGGGGAGATATAGTCAACTGTGCTCTCAGGACCTGTCATGTTAGTGCAGATCAAGGGAATAAGTCTAGAGCCTATTTGTGCTATATAATCATTGGTACTATTTTACGTACGGAGAAAATGAGGCTCAGAAACTTTAAGTGACTTTGTCTGAGGTCTCACAGGTAGATTCAAGGCAAGCACAAGCTAGGTCTCCTGCTCCCAAGTTCAGAATACTTTTTCCTGACCCATATTACCACTGAATCCAGCAATTTACAGGTAACTCTATGCTAGATACCACCTCAGACCACTCTTGAGACCAGTAAGTTCTGGTGGGCCACAAATGTTGCATTTCAGCTTAATACATGTAGTTGAGTGGATAAACTCTCATCACTAAAAGCTCGGCTTAGTGCAGAATGGAAATTGGTCTGCTCTGTCATGTTAAGACTTATTCTAATGCTCACACTGGCATTTGGAGTTTTGTCCCCAAAAGCCACTGGCAAAAGTGAATTATTGACAACTAGCAGTATAGTATTTGGTGATGTTATTTGGACACAAAGAACAAAACCAGGAAAAGTCATATACTCATGGAGTGAAACAGGAAGGGAAAGACAACTATGAACATAAAGAAGGTTCCAAGAGTCTGTCCCTGTCCTCAAAAAGCTAACCTTCTAGAAGAGTGTCTATCTTTCTTTGAAAAGGTAGAAGAGAAAGACTCTTAAAGTCAACCTACAAAAGTAGAAAAGGATAGAAATGCTAAGTGTTCTCATTTGAGAAATGAAATTACATAACGAATTACAAAGAGATCGTTTCTTTATGGTCTTGGGGTATGGAAGTTTTTTCACAACACCCCAATAAAAGGCAAGTATCAGTGTGAAGGTTAACACCTGAACTTATCAGCTGTTATCAGCTATTACTTTTAGGGTGACAAGGGAGAATTGCCAAAGGAGGGGGGAACAGAAAGGAGAAGTGTCTTGCCTTGAAGGGTTGGGCCTGTTTCCATAGTGCCCTTTAAGTAAGTGATACTGAGATAAAATTTCCTTTCTTAATTCATTGGTCTGAGGATCTTCTCTCTGCAGTGGCCTTGGGCTAATCATTCTGTGACTGATTCCTAGTTAGCTGGGTTAGTGCTAGGTTTTTTTTTTTTGTTTTTTTTTTATCTCCCCAAGGGTGGTGGGAGAATTTATGGTCTATAAAGCATTTTAGATTTCTAGTGTGAGGCAATTTACAAGTACAAAGTGTTATTATTGGTTTTATTATAGGGTTGTAAATGTGTCAATAGACACATCAGCATAATGAAGAAAGAGTTATCTTTAGCTGATTTTGATATCTTTGTATTTGTAATACCATACGCATTGGCAGAAATATTTTATTATATAGTCATAGATACGGCTTAAGTATTGATATGAAAGAAGCTTTGTTGATGTTTATGACTTAAACAGGTGTTTTCTATTTACTTATCTGAAGGAATCTAGGCTCACAGGTAGTCTACAGGTGACACCAAGAGATCAGATCCCAGCCTTGCCTTGATATTTCCCCCACTGCAATCCAGGACCTGCTCAGATGGAGCCCAATATTGCTTAAGCAGGTTCCTAGCCAATGTCTTCTCAGTTCACTCAATCTTACACGTGGTTACTGGAATAATCATTAGAACTAGAAGGTGTTTTACAGATAAAGAAATTAAGTGACTTGCTGAAGTTCACATGGGATGATGGGACGTTTTGGACCCTCTGAATCTAGACTGATTTTCACATCAGTGCACTGCATTGAAAACTTTAGAAATGATCCCTCCCTTACTACTGTGAGTAGAAATTTTAGTCCTTTGCTATAGCTGCATTTTTGAATTTTATGATCATGGTTAATTAAGGTGGGTTCTAGAGGGAAAATTTCCTAGAGGCAAATTTTGAACACAGAAGAAAATGAAAATAGTAGACAAGCCAGAGAAGGAAAAATAACAACCAACAATACCCCTTGTGTCTTTGACCCTAGTTATATGTGTCATTCCATCTCTGCCAATCAGTTGAGAGCAAAGAAAGGTGGCCAAAGGAACATCAGCTTGAAACAAAAAAGAAAAGTCATGGGGTTTGGAGGCTTCAGTGCAAGATAATCATTGGCAAACGGAGCACAAATCTGAGTTGGAGAACAACACCAGGCATTATCTATCTTTAGTGTCTGTAAAGTGATTTACATCATTTCATTTGATTTTCATAAAACTCCTGTGAGGGATTATTATCTATGTTTCCACACATATGGAAATAGAGGGTCAGAGAAGTTAAAACCAGGGTCACACAGGTAGTAAATACCTGAGGCAACATTCTAACGAGGTCAGTGCTCTGTCCACTCTAGCTGGGTCCAAGCAAGCTCTTCAGCTACTGGACTTTTGGACTGGGCCAAATGGGCTGATCTGTAGGGCTCTTCTCAGGGTGTAGCATTTCTTCTGGACAGGTGGATATCTTTCCTTATGTCTTTTATCACTTTATATTCTTTACCTCCTGGTTGAAGTTAAATCTTAAGATCCCTTGTTTAAGACACATCTTTCTGGTTTTATTTCTTCCCATTTGCTTCTATAATTATAACATATGGCATACATGTATATCCAGTTTACTATTACTTTTATTAACTTAATAAAATTAAAGTGAATGGAAACACTGATTAGGTTGACCTTTCTCTAAGCATACAAACTTTATTAATTAGTGTATGCAAAAAAACAACAACAACTAAGAACAAGCCCTCACCCTGATGTTTTAGTGGTTCCAATAGATTTCTTTCTTGCCAGACTCCATAAGATTTCCTCCTTACCTGCCCAACCAGAGCCTGTATATCTGTCTTCAAGGTGGGCCATTCAAGCTACATGGGCTACTTGAACCTCAGATGGAGCCAGCTGTGTGTCGTGTGTCTGGGACTTCATGTAAATTTTTATGCTTTTAAGTCTGGGTGGTCCTAAATTATTTATCACACAATTTGATTGGTAGTTTGCTTATGATATTTTTTCCTCAGTGGTCTGTCTTATCAGAGGAGTCCACATATGTTTAGAAGACATTTTTTAAAGAATATACATTTATTGCATCATATCACATAGATGCTTATCTTGTTTTTGAAAAATAACTTATGGAAAACAACTTATTCAAAATGGCTCAATCACAAAATGGAAGCTCAAAACAAAGAGAAATCACCTAGGCTAAGTTAACAAACTATCTTATGCATTGGTACTAATAGTACCAAAGTATATTCTCACTAAAATAGCACATGCCATACTGAGGAAAAAATAGATATTTCAGAAAGGAATTTTAAACTAGAAGCACAAGTCATCTAGTATTGGTTCAATCTACCCATTTTGTAAATTAGGAAAATGAATGTCCAGTTGACTTCCCCAAAGACACACTGTTAGTGTTTCAGGACCTTTAAGTTAATTAAAAGGTACAGAGGACCTTTTCTTTTCTGGTGGGAAAGGATGTTTCCTGAAAATAATAGAGTAAATTTTGTTCCTGGTTTTCAGGGTTGGGAGGAAGCTCCTAGTTAGGCACGAATATATTTGGTAATAAAGAGATTGAAAACTAGAAACTATGATTATAGCAGTATTTTCCTTGCAAAGTTTGCTGCATGGGCTTACGAGAGAATGGAATTGAGATAGTGGCACACTAGATATTAGTATTGATAGTATTGATATTAGTAGTGTTCTTCTATTGGTTTGCTAATGCATCAGGAGACCTATGTTCTAATAGATTTTGTTACTCCTTTTATCATCTATAGATTGCAAAGAATCCATGCCCTCATATAAAGCATAATTATTGCTCATTTCCTCCTATGAGATCCTCTTCAGAGGATTTACCCAAGGTGCTAGGAATGTTTTTTAAAAAAACAGTTCATAGAGGTCAGTGTAGCACTCAATTTGTCCATCTTTTTTTTTTACTCCTTCACTATATAACCAGCCTATTTTCTTTTACAATTACAAACTTTCACCACACCATCATCAGCATTACTTCTTGACATGAAAACATTGGTGATAACATGATGTAGCCTATTAATATTCACCATATATTTCATCATTTTCCTTCAGGACATTTTGAGACTTTGAAGATTACATATAGCTTCACTATCCTATTACTATAACCATAAGAACATTAGTCATAAAAGAGAGTTTCCTGTCAGGAAGCAGCTTAGGATGACTGAAGGTGCTGTGAAATTTCTTAAATGATGATCAGTCCACTCACCTCTTCCTACTTTATTCTAGGTCAGTTCGTGGTCCTTTTGTGGTATGTGTCCAAGAACAATATACTGGCTATGGACCTCTATAATATTCTGGGGTTTGTTGTAATCTCTACAGTGTCATCAACAAAGAGGATCACAGGAGGACTTTCCCATCTACAGGGAATTTTTGCTAGTCTGCGCTTTAACATATCTATCTGTTTAGAGGCATAGGAAGTATATCACACGAAGCATTTCCAATTGCAGATGGGGTAAGGTTTGTTGAAATAATACAGAACATCAGGAGATCTCACCATGAAGTCACCCTAGACTCCCATTTTCCTCTTAGATTCCTAAGCATCCAAGAAGATGCTTAGTATGGTTTGGGATGACAAATTAGATACAAGTAACCTACTGGTTCCTCTTACTTACCCTTGAATGAAGATTTTATGCCCCTTAGATTGTAGATTCTTCATGGTAGTTCTTTGTAGGAACTTTTTGAACCAATAAAGAGAAACTAGATATGAAACCACGGAGAGAGCTCAAATTTTTGTCCTCTAGGACAACAGACATATTGGACTTGAAGCCTTTAAAGGCACGTTTTGTTCTACTAATTCAAAAGCTTTATGCTACCAAGAAAAAATAGTACTGGATTAAATTCTTTTCTGTGATCTTTGAGTTGTGTTACTAGCAACATGAGATCTGCTATAGAAAACATCTATTTCTTTATCATATTTTCATCAAAGAATTGCTTAAGTTTGTTTTTGTTTTTTTTTTTGTTTTTCACATCATCATTCCCCCCCTCCCCCCCTTTTTTCCTGTCTCCTATTAAATCATCCTTTATAATAATCTTTTCAGAAAAAAACAGAAAAAAAACTTGGCACAATTGTTTAACACATCAAAAAATAATGTGAGGATTTATCCAATGTTTCATGGCTAAAGGTCAAACTCAGTCTTTATAATTTTATAATTCAACTGTCTCATAGTTATTATTTCCATTTATATTGATAAAGACATTATGTATATGTTTTCTGGATTTTCTTATTTTTCCATAAACATTAATTTATCTACAATTTTCAATGCTTTTCTATATTTATCATATTTATTGTTTGTTACAGCATAATAATATAGCATCATGTTTAAATGCTGTAGTTTATTATCCCCCACTAATACACATCTGCTTTGTTTCTAATCCTTTGCTACTGCACCAACTGCTGCTATAAATACTTTAGTATATATGGAGACTTTCTTTTTGTCAGTAACCTCCTTGAGGTGTAGGGCTTAGCAGTGGAATCTTAGTTGCATAATTGCAAATTACTTCCCAGAATGACTGTGCAATACATTAACATACTTCTCAGATCATATTTTCCAATTTTATGGATGTGAGTTCTTTTGATGTACATTTCTCTCACTTTCAGTGATTTGGAGCATACTCTCATGTGGTTGGCATAGTTTGGAACAAAGAATTATCATAAATAGTCATCTAGTAGCTGATAATTCTTTTCAGAATTATTCGCACTCTTTTGCTGCTTATCTTTTGGAGAATGGCTTTTGATATATATTTCTTTTACTTGTCTCTGTATATTAGATATCACACTCTTATCAGAGATATTTGATGTGAAGGTCTTTTCCCCTAATTGACTACTTCTCAAATAATTATCTTATATGTTTTAATTTTTTTTGCATAAAAGCTTTGTGATTAAAATTTTCTGTTTTATCTTTGTGCTTGGTTAACACCTTATTTCATATTCTTAGATGAGAAAGGTATCTGATCTTCTTCTCTTCCAAATTTTTATGGCATGATCTTTAATATTCAGGTTGCACAAACATTTTAAATTTATTGTGATACAAAATGTTGGTTTAAGCTTGATTTCTGCCAAACTATTTCCTAATTTTCCCAGTACTTCTTATTAGAAGGAGAAGGAAGTTACAGATTTGGCATTTAAAAGAACATTTGTAACTTTGGAAAGAGAAGTTTCATTTGAGAAATGAAGTTGGAAGTTAGATTGCAGAAGGTTTAGAAGAACATGAGAGAAGAGGAAGGGGAGTTAATGAGTATATATAGTCAAGGAGGATGGTTGAGAAAGGGAGGCAAGTTATAAGATGAAAACTAATAAGGATGATAGGATCTAGGGATTTTTTTAAAGGATGGGATGGATTTTTTTAAGACTGGGGCATTTTTATGGGCAATAGAGAAATAACTAATACCTTGGAAGAAAAATAGAAGATCAGAGAGGTGGTGGTGTAGGGAATAGTAAAGACAATCTGCTGGAAAATATGAGAGGGGAAGGACTCATGGACTTTTTGAGGAAAAGAGAGAGAGGATTCTTTGGTGGATTTCTCTTTTGATAACTCATAATGACATTAAAGGTATCCCAGAATACTTGAAGGACTATCTTTATCAGTGATTCCCAAAGTGGGTGCCACCACCCCCTGATGGGTGCTGCAGCAATCCAGGGGAGTGGTGATGGCCACAGGTGCATTTGGGGGCAATGAATAACTGTAAGGGGGCAGTGATAGTATGTGCCAGAGGGCACTAAGTAATATTTTTTCTGGAAAGGGGGCAGTAGGCCAAAAAAGTTTGGGAACTACTGATCTATATCAATGGAGTAAAAACTCTAGGAGATCCTACCAAGAAGAAAAGTTATGAGTTATTCCAGGTGAAGCCAAGGTAAGGACAGAGAAACTCATTCATGGATTGAATTTAGCATTTGTCTTGACTACTACAACAACTACCACTGACTAGACTATAGAGTAGTTTCAATGAAGAGAAAAGTCATCTTATGAAATAGAAGGACTTGAATAAGATAATTAACTCATAAGGAAGGCAGATTATTCCCTAAAATTTTTTAAATTTAGAATATTTTCCCAGGGTTACATGATTCATGATTTCCTCCTACTCCTCTTCCCTCCCCCCTCCCAAAGCTGACAAGCAATTCCACTGGGTTATATATGCATCATTAAAACCTATTTCCATGTTATTCATATTTGCAATAGAGTGATCATTTTTTTAAACCCTTACCTTCTGTCTTAGAGTCAATACTGTGTATTGGCTCCAAGGCAGAAGAGTGGTAAGGGCTAGGCAATGGGGGTCAAGTGACTTGCCTAGGGTCACACAGCTAGGAAGTGTCTGAGGCTAGATTTGAACCCAGGACCTCCAGTCTCTAGGCTTGGCTCTCAATCCACTGAGCTACCCAGCTGCCCCCGATCTTTTAACATCAAAATCCTAATCATATCCCCATCAAATTATGTGATCGATCATATGTTTTTCTTCTGCATTTCTGTTCCCACAGTTCTCTGGATGTGGACAGCATTCTTTCTCATAAGTTTCTCTGGATTGTCCTAGATCAATGCCTTGCTGCTAGTAGAAAAATGTATTACATTTGATTGGACCACAGTGCATCACTCTCTGTGTACAATGTTCTCCTGGTTCTGCTCCTTTCACTCTTCATAAACTCCTGGAGGTCTTTCCAGTTCACATAGAATTCCTCCAGTTAATCATTCCTTTCAGCACAATAGTATTCCATCACCAGCATATACCACAATTTATTCAGCCATTCCCCCAATCTATGGACACCTCATTTCCTAATTTTTTGCTACCACAAAAAGCACGGCTATAAATATTTTTGTACAAGTCTTTTTCCTTAGTGTCTCTTTGGGGTACAAACCCAGCAGGGATATGGCTGGGGCAAAGGGTAAGCAGTCTTTTAAAGCCCTTTGCACATAGTTTCCAAGTTGCCCTCCAGAATGGTTGGACCAATTCACAACTCCACCAGCAATATATGTGTCCCAATTTTGCCACATTTCCTCCAACATTTGACACTTTCCTTTGCTGCCATATTGGCCAGTCTTCTAGGTGTAAGATGGTATCTCAGAGTTGTTTTAATTTTCATTTCTCTAATCAGGAGGGATTTAAAACACTTTTTTATGTGCTTCTTGATAGTTTTGATTTCTTCAACTGAAAACTGCTTATTCATGTTGCTTGACCATTTGTCCATTGGGGAGTGGCTTGATTTTTTGTAAATCTGACTTACTTCCTTGTATATTTGAGAAATTAAGCCTTTTTCAGAGAGTTTTGTTATAAAAATGTTTCCCAAGTTTGTTGCTTTCCTTCTAATTTTGGTTTTATTGGTTTTGTTTGTACAAAACCTTTTTAACTTGATATAATCAAAGTCATTCATTTTACAATTTGTAATGTTCTCAATTTCTTGCTTGGTCTTAAATTCATTCCTTTCCCACAGATCTGACAAGTTCACCTAATTTACTTAGAATGTTCCTCTTTATATTTAAGTCATTTACCCATTTTGAATTCATCTTAGTATAGGGTGTAAGATGTTGATCAAAACCTAATTTTCCCCATACTGTTTTCCAACTTTCCCAGCAGTTTTTGTCAAATAGTGAATTCTTGTCCCAAAAGCTGGTATTCCTTAAAATCTTTATTCATTTTAATTAACCACTAAAGTAAAGTAACTCACATTTTGTCTTAGATAAGGTTTATTTCAAAATTCTCTTGTTTTCAAAAATGACTACACAAAACATAACTATGCACATATAGTGCCTTAAAATTTGAGAAGGACATTCACATAGAATCAAATTTAAAATTTCAGGCTTAGAAAGGAACTTCATCGACCACCTAAGTAATTGACTTATTATGAAAAAGGAAAGTAGTTATCTAGCAAATGCTAGGTGACTAGCTTGAAGACCTCCAGGAGTGGCAGTGGGTCAGCCCATTTCACTAGGAGACAGCTCTAACTGTTACAAATATGTTTCCTTACACCAAAGTTTAATTGAACTTTTCTGCATTTTGTACCCATTGCTCCTATCCCTGTTCTGTGAGGCAAAGGCTATCTTCTTCTATGTAATAGACTTTCAACTACCTTAACACAGGTATCCCATACCCCATACTCTCCAAGTTTTATCGTCTCCAGGCTAAACATCCTCAGTTCTCTCAAATATCCTGGTATGGCATGAACTCAAGTCCTTTCATCATATAGATTACCTGAGGTACTAGGGACTATATAGCTTATGAATCAATATCTTCCCCAAAATTCGGCAGCTAAAAATAAACATATTACTGATAAAATCTTATCATAGCAGACTCAATTCCTAGTCCTAGGCGCCATACCTCTATCAATGCAATCTAAAACTGCACAAACTTTTTTGGTTACCATATCTCACTATTGACTCATGCTGCACTTTAATCTACTAAAATCCTAAGATCAATGATAGCAACCACAGGGTCTAAGAATATAGTTCATTTAGGCCTGATAACTTGAACTCATCAAAGCAGTTGGGTGCTTTCTTTTTTATCTCTGTATTTAATTTATTTGTCAACTTCATTTCATCCATTTTGTCCATTTCATCCAGATTTCATCCATCTATTCTTTCAAATGACAAAACTCAAAATAAAAAATTTCCATTTCTAATAAAGCCTACATAGCCCAATCTCCTGAAAAGATGTACCTGTCCTAAAGTTTCTTTACAAAATAGACACATAATTGATTTGTATATATGTCTTGGTGACTAATCCCTCCACCACCATTCCCATGAGGCTTGCTTAGAGTTTCCTGGCCAGCTACCTGGACACTTTTCAGGGTCTGCTTCCAGCCTATGTGACTTACTGATGAAAGAACTATTAATATAAGCATGATTCAGCAAACCCTAAGTGGTCCCTTGGTTGTTCCCCATCCATTAATAGTAGCACTGGGATGGGGTGCTGCATCAGTTAAAATAAAAGATATCTTCTGACTCTCCTATATGGCAAGTAAAGAATTTTTAAAACTTGAACTTGTGAGTTTGAAAAATCCAAAGCTCAAGTCCAGTAAGGCAATAGGAAAAGCTCTGCATCAGCCTCTAGAAATGTTAAATGCTTAATTAGTTGTCTTGTAAACTTTTATGTTCTGATGAAGTTTAAATATAAAGTTTCTGGCAAATTTTCTTAATACTTATCAAATTATGGAACCATATTCCAAGGGTTTTTTTGTCAAATGCATATTTTTTAGTATCTTGTGTTTAGTATTCCTTTTGTGTACAGAAATAAAGTATTTGTCCCACATCTGATTTCATATTGAATACTGTTTTTATTGTCCCCTTTTTGAGGGAATTTATTTATTTATTTATTTATTTATTGAGCCCTTACCTTCTGTCTTAGAGTCAATACTGTGTATTGGCTCCAAGGTAGAATAGTGGTAAGGGTGGGCAATGGGGGTCAAGTGACTTGCCCAGGATCACACAGCTGGGAAGTGTCGGAGGCCAGATTTGAACCTAGAACCCCCCGTCTCTAGCTCTTTTTGAGGAAATTTAGATGTGAGTAAAACCTTCCTCAGGGAGGACTTAATGAGCTAAAAAGTGTGAAAAGGGGAGCCTACTCTCTCACAATGGAGGCAGACTCTGCCCCCCAAATAACTGCATTTTTGTATACAGAACAAAGACAAGTGAATGATCCGGTTCCTATAGACTCAGCCTAGTAGTGCCTCAAGGTTAGACATGGAAACTTCAATTAGATGTCTCTAGTCTTGTGGCCATTTGATCTGAATCAGTGTAGTTTATCTTCAATTATACCACCTTACAATGCCTAGTTTAGTGCCACATGGAAGCAGATGTTTTTGTTTGTTTGTTTATTGTTATCTTTTGTTTTTATATCATCTTCCTTTTCAAACAAGAAAGAGAGGATGAGAACAAAACAAGCAATTCAGCAAAACTAACCAACCCAACAGCTGCTTCAGGTAATATGTGGGGTATTCTACACCTGCAGTCTCCCACTTTTGCAAGGAAGGCTGCATTTTCTCCTCTCTTTGTTGCCAATTTGGCCATTATAATTGTAAAGCATTCAATTTAATTGCTTTTCTTCCCATTTACATTGTTGTAGACACTACGTATATTGTTATGATTAAAAATGATAAAGACTGATATAATAATAGAAATTAGTAGTTTAATTAAAGCCATGCTGATAGAGACAAATCATAGACCACACGCCTGTAAGAATTCACATTGCCTCAGCCATTTTTACCTTTTGTATCTTCCTGCGCCTCATAGCTAAGAGAGCGACTTCCTCCTCACCCAGGAGACTTATCCCCTCTCTTACATCATCATACTTCCTGTTTGCCATGAGGAATCATGGGAAATGTAGTTTCAAAGTCTCCCACATGTCCATAGGAAATATATAACATACTTTTAAATGGCATCTTCCCAATTCCAAATATACAATATCTTTTTTTCTGGTTCTGCTTACTTTACTTTATATCAATTCATTTAGGTCTTTCATGTTTCTTTGTATTCTTCATATTGATATTCTTATGGCACATGAATATTCTGTTACATTCCACACATACATACATACATATGCCACTTCCCAGTTGATGGAAATCTTAATTTCCAATTCTTTACTTCTATCGAAACATGCTTCTCTAAATATTTTGGTGTATTTGGGCTGTTTCTTTCCATCGTTGATCTCCTTGGGGTCCATGAAAAGCAGTTGAGATCTTTGGGTCAAAGGTATGGTCATTTTAGTCTATTTCTTTGCATAGATTCACCTGAAAACAAGGAGTTATCGAACCATTTCTTGAATATAACAGGTCCTCTTAAGTTCTCTAAATTCCTTTTTCTAAATTCTGTAACTTGTCATGGTTACTGAAGAATACAACAGAGAGCACAAGCTCTCACAGCTCCGATCAGACTGGAAGAACTTTAAGTTCAGGCTCTGATGCATGCATATAAGCAGATCATTACCATTTGGCTCTGATTTTGTCTTTAGCATTCTCATTGTCAATAGCTCTTTGGGGAAGAGAGGCTGGGATCTGCATCAGTAAAAGGAATGCATAAATGAAAGCATGGATCCTTCGCATACTGAAGTGAGATAGACACTTGAGCAGAGTTAAATGTTACCTTTAAAACATCAGAATTTAAGTTTGCAAATGTTTGAGTTTAGGACTAGGTAAGTGTGTCTTTGTTGTGCATGTGTTTTGGGGGGGTCAGGGGAGCAATGGAAATAGCAATACCTTAGGGAAATCTAGCTATGAACTTGTAGGATGGAGTATGTGAAGAAAGGTCATCTCCCAGATTGGCTTTGTGAATTATGCAGTGTCCAATATCCTATGACATGTATCTCATTCACATATATGGTAGAGGGAGTGGATAGGGAACTGGACTCACATCTCTGGCCTGAGTGACCCTGGGCATGTCACTTAGTCTCTCAGGGCCTTAAGCAACCTCTCTAAGATTATAAATTGCCTGGACAGTTCTGCACTAGTAAAAGGGGATTTCTTCACTTAGAACACATCAGTGAAATCTCAGACTTACTCGTTCCTAACCCTTTTACAACACGTATCCTGGAGTCTGCTCAAATCAGCTGGAGCTAGATTGTTCAATTTTCAGTGTGAGCACTTACTGGAAATCAGTGAACTCTGCAAATCAGGTTTTAATTTATTGTTTTGTGGATTGTCAAGAATTAAGAAAGTAACAGAGAAAAAGTAAATAATGCAGATTAAAAATAAAAGAATGTTTTGGTTTGTAAAGAGCTGATTGTTAAATGTTCCCCACCTGTTGGTGAATATCCCTGACTGTCATGAAATAAAATAAATGATGGGTAAACTTATCAGGAGTAGAGTCTTCTTTGAACTATATAGTTCCTAAAGCATGATATTTTCCATAGTTGATAGGGAATCTAGTCAAATTTTCCTAAGCATGACAAAGAAAATGAAAACTTTTCCCGGTAAACTTCCAGTGCTCAGTATGTAAACCACTGCTTATTCTATACTCTACTTTGTGTGTGTGTGTGTGTGTGTGTGTGTGTGTGTGTGTGTGTATACATATATGTATGTATTAATATCTCTATCATCTCTATCATTTGTCTATATTATCTCTTTCTCTTATCTGTCTGTCTGACTCTATCTATCTATTATCTGCCTCTATATCATCTATTATTCATCTGTATCTATCCATGAAAATCCATTAATATCTTTAGATAGCATCTCTTTTTCTGTCATTTCTGTCTAAATCATCCATCTGAATTTCCATCATTTGTCTGTCTCTCCCTATCATCTGTCTGTAACATCTGTATCTCCCTATCATCTGTCTTTATCCATTTACCTATTTATCTGGACAATATGGGTGCGAGTCATCTTTGAAGAAGAGGAGGACATATGGAGAGGTAGGAGTTTTGAATGTAAAAGTCATCAGTGCATATTGACACCACAAAAGGAATCCAGCTTTGTCTTGGAAGGGCCAAGGGTCATTTACAATAGTTGTCTGGAATTCTTGAGAATGGTTTTGCTCCTTCCAGCTGGAGGCTGGGGTGGGAGAACAGATGTCACTAGATAAGATAAATGATAAGCGTTCAGTTCCTTATTGTTGTAAACAGTGGGTGACATGGAGGGGCACATCTGCACTCTTACAATACCCCCAGCACCTGTGTTTTTGTTTTCTTTGCAGGAGGGTGATGGCCTGGTATGTATCAGGAGCATCTATCTGTCTGCCTCCCAGGCAGAGAATCAGGCACCAAAATACATTTCGCTTGAGAACAAACAGCATATTTGACTCACTCACATTCCCTATCCAATTCACAAATGGGAACTTTATTTATGGCTTGTCTAGTCTTAGAATGTCTTTGCAACTCGGAAAAAAAATGACAAACTTTGCAAAGTTTAAGGAGATCTCAATAATGATTCTTTGCTTGCTGATTTTGGGATTTGAGCCTGAACCTTTTTGACTTCTAAGTTAGATCACTTACCTTTGAAAAGTGTCTTTCTTTGCAAAATTATATCAGGGTCTGTATTCTAATCCTAGTCAGTAGTGTTATGGGGATAATTTGAGGAAAGGTGTGTTGTAAAAGGGGGATTTTGAAGGGAGGTGTTAGGGACTTGCTAGGTAAGTAATATGGGTTGCAGGTAGGCTGGAATAGGGAGATTCAGGATATAATATGGAGGTGAAGTCAGGGAGTATAGCACTAAAGGTAACAAAGATCTTCAGGGAGAGGATGAATTAATCTAAACAGGCAAAGACAGCAGGGCTTATAAACTAGGACTTAGACTAAAGACAAACTGAGGGAAATAGACTGAACTGAAATTAACTACAGGCTTTAGTTAATTTCACAGGAAGGGACTTGTTTTGAAGTTACACCTTCATTCAAGATGGATACCCGGCTTCCCTTCAAGCCCAGAGTATGTTGGTTCTTTCCCTCTTCTTCCCTCTCTTACTAATTAACTGACAAAGTAACTAACAGGTCTGTTGAAACACAAAAGGGTTTATTGTCTTGTAAGGTTGATTTGTCAGGAAAAGTGGATTGAGGAAGCCCTAACAGTTGTTTAAAGAAACCTCAGGTGGGGGAAAGGAGGCAGAGATGGAATCTGAGCAAGGTCCTGCCTTAGCTCAGCTCTCAAGGTGCTCTTGATGTCTAAAGGGAATAAATGATGACTAAATAACTTTTCTAGATAAGATACTGCCAAATTATAGTTAAACCCCTCACAGATTTGAACTACTCTCTAATTTACTCTCCTTATTCACAGACATTTAAGGTAAGGGAAGAAGGTAGGAAATGAGTAGGGTATGGAGATACAAAGGGTTTATCTAAACTAACAAATTTCTTAAATAAATATTCCAAAACTAGGCCAAATTTCAATTCTTCAGATAGGCAAGGAAGCAGCTCAGCTGGTCTGACTCTCTTTCCATGAGATTCCCAAACCAACTGCCCCCTCTCCCTCAAGATTCTAAACTCCTAACTGATTTCAGAACTCAGCCAAAGCTTGAAAAAACTGTCATGACCCCCTCTCTCTGTACTACAGTAGGAAGCTATCCTTGAAGGAAATGGAATTTCTTTATATAGGAGCAATAAAAAAAAAACTACATCAGTTTCCTTCATTATGCTTCCTAGGGTTACTCCAGAATCATACACATTTGTCTGGCTTGTGATGAGTGAGAAAACATCCCAGTAAAAAGTGCACTTTGAAGAAAGGTGTTATTGTAATAACAGACTTCAAGAAAGTTTTAGAGAGCATCACCACAAAGTGACACATGATCTTGGGAGCACTAATCAAGTTCTTAGATCCTCTTCCCTAACACAACACTAGATGAAACAAGATGGAGAATAAAAAGTGCTCTCAGTTATGATATAATGGTTCATAAGTAGCTTCTTTTCCATAATGAAAAGACAGTTAAAAATACTTCAAAGTCAGTTTTGATATTTTTTTGTCCAATGTGCTTGGAATGAAATAACAGCCTCAAGCACTCTACACAGCAGAAACTCCATATGAGCATTTTTGACTGATTGCAAAAGGGATAGCTATTTCTTTTGGAATGGCTTGTATTGAATGTTATTCTGCTCAAGAAGCATGGAAATGTAAAGTAATAGAGTAAGGCTAAAAAAAAAAAGAAGAAGAACAAAGACCACCATCACCACAATTAATATTACGACAGTTCAAATAGGGGATTGTAGAGTTTGGAACTAGAATAGACATTAAAGATGATCAAATACAACCTCTTCATCTTACAGATGGGAACCAAGAATCTTTCTAAATGAAACTATGTTATATTTATATGTCATCTTGTGAATAGTAGGGACCCTCAGATCTGGGAAATGGTCAGGGCTCTGCAGTTTTGCAAGCAATGATTCCATGGCTTTAACAATGATGACCTCTAGATTTCTGTCTATTATGGGTATAATAATACCATATTATTATTATCTTCTCCCACATATCTACCAACTTTTCAGGGACAGCATGTTCACTCATACTGAGAAGCTAAAGAATTCCATCAGTCAGGAGTACCAACTTTTTGTAGGAAGATTTCAAATATATATATACACATAATGTCACACACAGAGAGTCCAACAGCTTAATATTATTAAGTCCTTGTATGTCATCTATTTGTGAATTATGAGAAAGCTTTTTAACTCAGTGGAAATAAAGGAATCATGAGGAGACATAAAAAGATAATGGAGCAAACCAGCATATCCTTAAAGAGGTAGACGCTGGATGTAGAACTAGAATCCAGATATTAGAGGAACTGTGTCAGATCAGCATAAAGGGAATTCAATCACTTCAAAATTATTTCTTGTAATGGAAGGTGTTGTTCTGGAACATGGATGGGAAAAACATAATAGTGAAAAAGAACCCCTTGCATATTTGACTTTGGAGGAGCTTTGTTATTTACTAGCCAAGAAAAGCTCTAGCAGCTGCCGGAGGTATAAGCTAGAAGTGAACCTTGATAAAACAAAGTGGATGTGCCATGAACTTTTTTTTTTCATCAAATAAATGGCTTAGAGATTTGGCAGGTATTTGAAAATGTTTGCTTCGAGCACCAGTCCAGAGAGGACAAAAGTTTGAACAGAGAATGAATGGACCAGGAAATATGAAGTGTCTTGGATTCGATTCAGCCATATCAAGAAAATACAAAACAATGATGAGGGGCCAGTGCAGATTCAGTCAGAAAGTTCCCACTGCACAGTTCTGCACTGAATAATCAGAGCAATTGCTTGAGGTCATTTAGTAGAAAGTAGAAGGAATATGGGCAGAGTATTCCTATATGATTTGGGATAAATGAGAGTCAGGAACAGCCTATGGATTGGAGACATGCTGGGTAAGTCACGTAGCAAGGATGAAGGACAATAGATGGATTGCTGTCAAGTTTATAGACACTGGACAACAACTTACCATAACCGGTTAACAACATTAAAGGTTGATGCTATTGTTTGAACATAGTATAAATGGTGAATATAGAATGTATTATCAGTTATTGTATTATAATTTTAAAATAATAATTATTAGTTCAGATACTTAATGAATCTGCACAGTCATGCCATCAAGCTGAATAAGTAAATAAATGAATGAATGCATCTTTAGGTTGAATTATCCCCTTCATTGGAAGTGTTAGTTTGAAGATAATTTGAGCTGATCTCAATGACAGGCTAATATCATTTGCTGAGAGAAGGAAGAAAGTGAAAGGAACAAAAATGGAGTAAAAGAAGGATAAGGAAGAAGAAATAAGGAGGGAAAAAGAAAAAGAGAGGGCTATTTCTAAAAAGAAAACATTATATAACATGGGTAACAGTAAAACTGTCTAAGAGAAATATCCCTTATTTTTAAACCACAAAGGACCTTGAAGTAGGAAGCACTTCTCTGAGAAGGGACAAAAAAAGTACTATAGTCTATAATGGTGATGGCAAACCTATGACATGCATAGCCATTTTTGATGACATGTGGCCGCATGCAGCCGCATAAAGAGAAGTAGGGGGCTGCATGCTGAGGCTGAAACATTTGCTGTAATGTAGTGTAGACACTCTGTGCACTATAGATGACAATTCTACCTATATTAATTTACCTATTTTGGTTTATTAAATACAGTTATATATTACAATTATACATTTTTTATTATTTAAACTATAAATATTGTGAAATTATGTTTTTTTTCTTGAAGTGACACAACACCCAAGTTACACTCGGTTTTTTGGTGAATTTTGATACACCAAGCTCAAAAGATTACCCATCACTCTTCTATAAAGTTTACCTCTTCCTTGAATCTCTAATTATATATTTTATATTACTTTAACATGTTGTGCATATGGAGGAAGATGGAATGTTGCAATGGTAGAAGATAAGTCTTGGAATGAAAGTGACCTCATTTCAAATCTTGCCTCTCTGTGATATACAAATTATTTGACTGCTCAGTATCCCAATTACCTCTTAAATACCATTAATTGAAGATGAGCAGCTAATTTGCTTTGGTGGAGAATGTCTCCATTCTGGGAGTTAACAAAACTAATGAATTACAGTTCTGAACTTCTAAACAAAATGCCTATGTTGGCAGTAGTTATGGGCATTGGAATTACACTGAGGTGCAGGAAAACCAGTTACCATGTTCTTAGCTTCTCCCTCTATCTCTAGTCATTCCCTGGGCTTCAACTTTCAGGGAAATATTTACCTCTCAAACTTGCCACGGGAAGAATGGGAATATGAAATGCTTGAGACAATTATCTCAGAAAGGAAAATTTTAACTCAGTTGTAAACTTTTCCTCCACCAGGATTGCTGCCTAGATATTGGTCTGAATTCCTAGGTTCTTTCTCTGCTTTTACACACACACACACACACACACACACACACACACACACACACACACGCACACATGCATGCATGCATGCACATACACATGTATATGAATTGATAAGATATGTTTGGTTTGCTCCAAGCTTCCAGTCTTGTCAGGAAACATCCCTGAAATAATGATTTATCTGATCCTTTGTATCTCATCATCCATTGCCTTTTCCCATTTATGTGTAATAGGGGTAAGGAGTATGATCAGACTTAGCCTTTCTTGTGGCCTGTAAAAAGGATACATAGATATTCTTTGCCTCCTTCTGGATGCTTGTTTAAGGATTTTTAGGACTTACTCCTAACTGTACATGATAAGTGCTTATAATGGGAGGTAACAGAGAGTTCTTTAATTGACTGTAGAGGCAGAAAAGCTGATGTCAGTGACTTTTTTTTTAAAGGAAGCAGCTTCTAACTGTGTCCTCTTGGCTACGGTAATCCAGGTGGCATCATATGATTTCTTTGAAGAATAGAGAAAATGGTCCTACGTGGCAACCTTCTATACCTTCCCATATTGAATATAGCTTCGACTATGTAGGCTTATGTCAGTGACTCCTGGCTGGCTTCATAAATATTTTTTTTTGCAGGTAATGAGTCCCTTGCACATGTCCAGATCACTAAAGATGTCACCTACATGGAAGATATCATAGAACTCTAACACCTTTCCTGGATTCCTATTCTCCTACAACCCTGTGGCTTATGGTCTTATGCTACATCAGATACTACACTTTTTGCTCTTGAAACCAAAAGGATAGAGACTCAAGTCCAGTTCTTGGGGACCACATGACTCGGGTCGAGAGAGGAAACACTCAGGTTCTTATCCCCATATTACTATAGGCGCTGAGTAAAGAAATTACTTTATTCCCTCAGAATTGAATATTGCAAAAGCCCTGGCCAGTGTTGACTCAGTCACTTTAAAAATGCCTATAGATTCCAACTACAAAGATGGTGCAATAAGGCTCTTCCCCAAAACATGGCAAGTTGACACAGAATATCCACACCTGGTCTGCTGTGGTCCTTCAGACTCTCAGAAGCATCTACTTGATATCTTCCAAGTAGATAGCATCATCTTAGGTGATCTTGGTACTTGCCAGATCCCCATCACATGCATGTGTACACTCTTTCCTGACTTTAGGCAAATGAGTATCACAATGGTGAATGTGCCCAGGAATGCAGCAGCCTTGAGATTCTGAGGATCATCGATGGCCAGATGAAGCGCTGCTAGAATATCAGTGGCTGCCAACATGGGAAGCTTCTTCACTGCAGAGACCTCAAAGAAGTTTAAAACTTGGCTCCTTCTTTGGATAGTTCCATCAAGGGGAAGAATACAGTGGCTAATTAATGACCTTTCCAACACTTTTATGCCAAGTTGTTATTTTAAACTCATGTTCAAAACTGAACTTGCATTTTTTCTCTAAAACCCTACTGCCCTCACTGAATTCCCTATTATTGTTACTGAGTGAATGGTGGAATATATTGAGGTTATCACCATCTTCCCAGTTGCCCAGGTTCAAAAGCTTGGTGGCATCCTCAATTCCTCACTGACTCTCACTCTCAATCTAATCTGCAGCCAAGTCCTGTGGATTTTCCCTTTGTAACATCTCTCACATACTTCTTTCCTTTGGAACTGTCACCACCTTGATACCGGAATTATTGCAGTCGCCTGGTGATTTACCTCTTTGCCTCAAACCTCAACTTCCTCCAGTCTGTCCTTCACTTTCCTATGACAGAATGATGTTCCGAAAGCCCAAGTTTAGGAAGATAAATTTGACCTTATTGTCACCATCTTCACCCTCCTCCCTCATTCAATAAACTCCAGAGATTCCCTGTCCTTTTTGGGTAAAATATACAAATCTCTGTTTGATGTTCAAAGCTCTTCCTAACCTATTCCCCCCACCATCACCACCTTTCTAGTCCCTTTAGACTATATCCCCTCAACATATTTTATGACTCAATGACTCTAGTCTCCATATTATTCTTCCCATAAAAAGTAATACATGTCCAAGATACTCAAGTAGTAAGAGGAAGAGGCTGCTAAGTCAACAGTCAGTCAGTCAACAACTATTTATTAAGCACTTATGGGCCAGGGAGCTTTATGGATAGATCACTGAGTTTGCAGTCAAAAAGATCTGAATTCAAATCTATTCTCAGATTTCACTAGTATGAGCCTAAACAAGTGTTTCAAGCTGTTTGCCTCAATTTTCTCAACTACAAAATAGAAATAATAACAGCATCTTTTTTGCCATGTTGTTGTGAGGAACAAATAATATCATATTTGTAAAGCACTTAGCACAGTGCCTGGCACTTAGTAGGTACAATTATAAATACTAGTTGTTATTATACTAAGATAAGCACCAGAGTTGCAAAAAAAGGGCAAATACTTCATTTCTATTCTTTAAGGAGCTTATATTCTAATTGGGGAGACAATATGAAACAAAACTACAGGCAAAAAGGATATATAGAGCATATATATAAGATAATCTCAGAGGGAAGGCACTAGCTGGGGGTAGGGGAGAGTAGGAAGAACAGGAAAGATCTCTTACAGAAAGTGTAATCTGAGCTGAGTTTTGGAAAATGTTAGGACCAAGCATAGTGGCACAATCTATAAGTTCTGCTGTTGGAGGAGATTGATGCTGGTGATGTTTGGGCTGGGAAACTCTGAATTACAATAGAGTCACTGTGGTGAGCCATTAGGAACAGGTAGACATCTAGATACCTAAGGAGGAGAGATTGGTCCAGTTTGGAAATGGAATAAATAGAAACTTTAATGCTCAGCAATAGTGGGATTGGTGGCTGCCAAATTAGTAGCCTGAGTGAGAAAAGAAAGAGAGTGGGAGGAAAGAAAGAAAGAAAGAAAGAAAGAAAGAAAGAAAGAAAGAA
>NC_058135.1:39151514-39178293 GCF_016433145.1 Gracilinanus agilis | reverse complement strand
GGGAGCAGAAGAGAGAAGAAAGAAAGAGAGGAAGAGAGAAGAGAGAGAGGAAGAGAGAATAGGAGAAGAAAGAAAAAGAGAAAGAAAGGAAGAAATGAAGGAGGAAGGAAGGAACAAAAAGGAAGGAAGAAAGAAGGAAGGAAGGAAAGAAGGAAGGAAAGAAGAAGGAAGGAAGGAGAAGGAAGATGAAGAAAAATGAAGGAAGGAAGGAAGGACAGAGGAAAGATCAAGGGGATAGAGATGAGAAGAACATTCCAAGTATGAGGGAAGGGACAACCATTGAAGAGGCATAGTAGGGAAAATGAATAAGAAGAAGCTCTGTATTTGTAATTGTAGAGGACATAGAAATCAAGTGTAAGAAGAGACCAGGATGAGAGAGTCTTTAAATGCTAAACAGAAGATTTTATATTTGATCCTGGAGATAATTGAATGAGGTAAGGGTGAGGAGGGAGGTGACTTGGTCAGTTCTATACTTGAGGAAAAGAATTTTAAGCTTTCTTTGATTTAACAGGAGCTATCAAAGACAGACTTTTCTGCTGCATAGAAAGAACGAACCGAACCTATTTCTATTTCATTTGTTATTTTAGCCCTGATGATTTGTATTCTCTTTGGTTAAAAAGTTAGAGAGGAAAGAAGAACACTCTGAGAACTTTCATGTGGTTATCATTTCTGGGAAAAATATCTTGTCATCCATATGTTTGGCACATCTGTCTCAATGAGTTTGGGACTCTGTGAGGATATTTTTTGAAGAAAACAAAGTTGTTATTTTCAAAATATGGAAAAAAAAATCCAAGTCAACAAATGAAAAAAAATCATTGAAACATATTTAAGATACCATATCAGATATGAAGAGGGCTTAATCAAGCTGCAAGAATATGCATAGCCTTTGGGCTAGGCACCATGTAAACTGCTTCATGTGCTACTAAGTATTATTTTTATTTATTTGTTTGCTTGTTTGTTTGTTTATTCATTTAAAAACTCTTACCTTCCATTTTAGAATCAATCCTGTGTATTGGCTCTAAGGCAGAAGAGCTGTAAGGGCTAGACAGTGGGGGTTAAGTGACTTGCCCAGGGTCACACAGCTAGGAGGTGCCTGAGGCCAGATCTGAACCCAGGACCTCCTGTCTCTAGGCCTGGCTCTCAGTCCACTGAGCTAGTAAGATGCCTCCAAGAATTACTTTTAATAAGAGGGCATTATTTCATTATAATAGCCTAATTATAGCATAGTATAATATTTATATTTAATATCTAATAATAATTTAGTCATCTAGAACTAAAGAATCATAACACAATTAAAATGAATCAAAAATTTAAATGTTTTATGCTTTAAATAGATGAATAGGAAATGGATTGTTTTAATTAACCTTACTCTCTTTGATATTTCATTAATTCAGAATCATTTATTGAGTTACTCCTATGTGAAATAGACTGACTAGGCTACCTGTTGAGGTCACAGGAAGTCCATTTTTTCTAGTAAAGGAGTAACAGAATGAATAATGATGAAGAAATCCAAAGAAATAATCAGTTCATTCCGTCAGCTCAGGACTGTATAAAGGGATCTAGCTCAAGCTCAGGTAAGCAGAGCAGAAGCCAGCCCATGCTCTGTTCCCACGCAGCCAGAATTTGGACTGCTCTGATGAGCAACCTCTAGGAAAAGCCTGAAACCTGGGAGCATTCTTACCTGGTGCACCTGTCCATCAAGAGGAGGCCAGCAGCAGGAGCTCCAGAAGCTGAGGTCAGCCAGAAGAGTGTGGAAGGGAATGCAGCCAGGGCCTGGCACAAAGTCACCCACCAGAGACAGGCTGGAGATACGAGGAGAAGAACAAGACGTTGAATAGGGACTCCTTTTGCCCTGTGCTGTGCTTCGCTTGATGCCTGGCACAAAGTAAGACTTTATAAATGTTTATTGTCCAACTTACTAAACATAAGAAAGAAATAATATGATCAGGTGATGCCTGAGAGGTAAAGCCAGAGAAAAAGGGGACTTCATCCTATTTGGGCAGCTGGGGATGGGTGGGATGGATGGAGCGCTGGGCACAGCCTCAGACACTTGTGACCCTGGGCAAGTCACTTAACCCTGTTTGCTTCAATTTCCTCATCTGTAAAGGGAGCTGGAGAAAGAAGTAGCAAACCTCTCCAGGCTTTTTGCCAAGAAAACCTCAAATGGGGTCACAAAGAATCAGACCTGATTATGACTAAATAACTAGTAACTTTAGATGAAAGAAAATCTTGGGATGTGATATTTCAAAAGATGAAAGCAAGCAAGAATAACTTACCCTGTAAGCCTGAAAATAAGACTAAAAAATGAAAGAGGAGGGGGCAGCTGGGTAGCTCAGTGGATTGAGAGTCAGGCCTAGAGACAGGAGGTCCTAGGTTCAAATCTGGCCTCAGACACTTCCCAGCTGTGTGACCCTGGGCAAGTCACTTCACCCCCATTGCCTACCCTTACACTCTTCCACCTATGAGCCAATACACAGAAGTTAAGGGTTTAAAATAAAATAAAATAAAATTTAAAAAAATGAAAAGAGGAGCCTCATCTAAGAAGGCCATGGAGGTCCCAACATAAAGGTTGTTTGTCTCCCCCTAAAAGACAGGAAAACTGTCTGAGGCTTTGATGGTCCTGGGTCCTAAGCCTTGAGCAGTTTATGGGACTTTCCATGGGTGGCTACCCCACAAGGAGTCACTGCCCTTTGAGCCAATACCCTCTTCTATCTTGACAAAATTAGACAGTATTTAATTGAACCAGCATGGTATCCTTGCTGAATAATTTTTTTAAACTTTTACTTCCCATCTTAGACTCAACACTGTGTATTGGTTCCAGGATAGAAGAGCAGTAAGTAATTGAAGGCAATGGGGGTAGGGGAGGTGAAGTGATTTGTCCAGGATTACTCTACTAGGAAGAGTCTAAAATCAGATTTGAAGCCAGGACTTTCCATCTCTAGGCCTGGCTTTCAATCCACTGAGCCACCTAGTTGGCCCCCTGAACACTGCTTACACACCGTGGCTACATAAATCTATTTTTTTAAGCTGTTGGTTGGTGTACAAGTATTTCCTTTTAGAACTCCAAATGCCAATAGTGAATAGGACAGGATAAGAGTGTGGTTTGGGAGTGAAAGGGAGTAGAAATCGAGTGATATAGGGGAAATGGAAGCTCAGGTGGAAAGGTCACCCGTTAGGGAAGTCTGGCCCTCTTCAGCTGCCTCATGTGTGTCCTTACGATGGGACGGGTAGGCTTCCTATTTACTTGAAGGGCTTAGGTCAGTTGATGCTAAAGGACATTGGCAAGAAGGCTAGACATAACCTGGATATTGTCAGTGATGTGAGAAAGAGGACTATCAGCACGAGGAAAATGAAGGTAAATTGTCTCATCGCTCTCAACAACTAGAGACAGCTCTACAAAAGACAAAAAGAGATGGCTGATGGATTTAGTAACATCAAAAGAAAAAGCACAGTGCTTATAACCTCCAGGAGCAACCAAATGCGGACAGGATGTGTGAATTCCAATCCAGAAGATGAGAATGGAAATGAGGGTGAGATTTGGGAACTGAAAAACAGTGAGTGGTTTGTACTGGGAGCTATGAACGTTGCTTAGCACATCACTGCATTCTGTATCAGGATTTCTTCTGTAGAGAGGTTTGAAGTTGGGTGGGATTTTACCACCAAAAGAATTGAAAGTTGCATGAGAAATCTAAACAACTCCGGCAGATTGGTTATTGAAGGCATGTTCAGATGCACCCAATTTGAAGATTCTCTCCACAATAGCTTCATCAGCTTTGGGAGCTTACCAAAGCCTACTTCTGAAAGTCATTTGAAATCAGTTCCAGATTGCAGGTGCAGACTGGCCTTTGAATCGTCATAGTAGCTAATATTAGGGGCTCTGTAAACATGGACCCATAAAGTTGAGATCTTATTGCAGCTGGCCTTCTAATGAGAGTCTGAAGGGGGGGTGGTAAAATTTCTTAAAGAAATATGTTTACTAAACTGGATCCAGGTATCTTTTCCCTTGGCCTTATGACCTGTCAATGTGGGGAGAAAGTTGATCTTGCTTTCTGGCAACTGTGGGCCTCTTCCAAAGGTCTTTTGTCATATCACCAAAGAGAAATGAGCACTTCAACTAGTGAAGCTCAAGCCAGAAATGTGACAGCAGCAATTGTTTAGGCAAAAACAACTGCTGGTATAAATAAGAGCTTTAGGGATGGTGAGCAGGGCCTCCATGGAGTGATGACCTCTCTGGAGCTCTCCAGGTCCTGCTTTTCTAGCCCAGCTCACAGTCATCATCCAAGGAGATAATTCCTCTGGAGAAGGTTGAGCCAACTTCACCATGTGTCAACCAGGCTATCTCTGAGGGACAAGAGGCAGCTTCTGCCAGTTGACCACCATCTCTCCTTAGTGTCAAATGCAGATAGCCTAGGAGCTCATAAGATTTGGGAATGGCTTTTCCATCTGACTTGTAGTTGAAATGTTCCATGGGCTGTCATCCCTTTAGAATGTACGCTCTTTGAGAGCAGGGTCTGTCTTGTTCTTCTGTTTCTATCCCCAGTGCTTAGCCTAGTGCTTTGCATTTAGTAAATGCTTTTTTCATTGATTCATTCATTTACACATTCTCCTGAAGAGAGCTTTAGGACTGGCTTCTGAAAAATGAGACTGATAAGGAAGACTATAAAAATGTTAATAAAAATGTGCTGGAATCCAATACTGACTTATTTGGATTTAGGATGCTGTTGGACATTGATAGCCAGACTGCTCTCATATCATTTCACCCTCCAACAGGATCCCTGGGAAACTCCAATTTCCATGACTTTTTGGATATTGGTTCTTGTGCAGCATTTATACTCATCTCTATGACAGCTGTTTTGCATAGAGTCAAAACTTTGGAATTGCTTTAGATATCCTGTGTAGTTAACACCAAACAATACTGGGCTCCAGCAAGGGAGAAATCTATTTTTTTTCCCCTCTAGTGGGCCAAGAAACATGGGTCTCTAGTGAGGGTCTCATTCCAATGACCAAAGTCATACTACATAAAATTGCCATAAAATATTTTGTAGATTCTATAAAAATGGAATAAAATTCATTTGGAAAAGCAATATGTAAAGAATATTAAATGATGATGAAAACATATAGGGGGATGGAGTTTTTCATAATTAAAAATATTTATCACATATTTTATATATTATTATGTAAATATATTTAAAATTATTGTGATTATGTATATTATTTTAAAAATTTCCCCTGGTAAGCCTCCTTAATTCTCCTCTCTGAGAGTCATCTTATATAACAAAGAACATTTTTAAAGCAAAAGAATGAAGAAGAGAAAAAGCAAGAAATATTGAACAGCACATCAAAAATATATATGTAATGTTCTATGATTATGGACCTTTCATCTCTGCAAAGGTGTAGGGAGCTATCTTCTTATATTCCTTCTTTTGGGGCCATGTTTATTGTAGCTGAGTAACATTCCATTTTAATTGTTTTGTAGCTGTTTTTCTTTATTTATATTATCGTAGCCATCAAATATATTATTTTCTTGGCTTTGCTTATTTTACAGTTCATATAAGTCTTTCCATACTTCTGTATAGCATCATATTCACATCTCTTATAAGACATTAATATTCCATTACATTCATGTATAATAATTTGTTTAACCATTTACCAATTGATCTGCATGTACTTTGTTAGCATAAAAGTATTACTATATTTTATAGTATATGGGGACTTTCTTATTATTAATGAACTCCTTGAGTATGTGCCTGGGAGTGAAATCTCTGGGTCAGAAGACAGATATTTTAGTCACTTTATTTTTCCATAATTCTAAAGTATTTTCTAAAATGGCTGAACCAATTCACAGCTTAGCCAACAATGTATTAGTGTAACTATTTCCCCACAACCCCTCCAACCTTGATTATTTCCATCTTTAAACATCTTTGCCAGTTTTCCCATTCTAAGATGAAAGCTCAGCATTTTATTTTGATTCATTTTTTATTATTGTTTAGAGGATTTTTATATGCTTGTTAATATTTCACTATTTGTCTTTTGAGAACTGCTGGTTCATATACTTTGGTCACATATATTGAAGGGTGATTTGGGGGCATATATGTGTTATTGGTCTATTTGTCTTGGATATCAAACCCCCACTGAGAAATTATATACAAAGAGGTTTTTTTTTCCTCCATTTAACTGTACTTCTTTTTATTTTAGATTAATTAATTCTACCTGAACTTTTCAACTTCATATAATCAAAAAGTATCTATTTTATCTATTGCATTCCCTCTATTCATTATTTGGCTAAGAATATATCTCTGAGGGACTTATGGGAAAGAACGCTATCCACATCTAGAGAAAGAACTATGGAAACAGAAATGCAGAAGAAAAACATAGGATTGATCACGTAGTTTGATAGGGATATGATTGGAGTTCTGATGCTAAAGGATCGCTCTATTGTAGATATGAATAACACAAAAATAGGTTTTGAACAATGACATATGTATAACCCAGTGAAACTGCTTGTCAGCTTTGGGAGGGGGGAGGACAAAGCTGGGGGGGGGTGAAATCATGAATCATGTAACCATGGGAAAATATTCTAAATTTAAAAAGGGAAAAATGGAAAAAATATATATCTCCTGCCAATACTTGTGAAAGGTATAACATCTGCTTTTCTTCTAATTTTATAATAGTATGCTCCTTAATAACCATATTATTTATCCATGTTTAATTTATTGAGAGATATGATTAAAGGTGTTGGTCTAAAAATAATTTTTTAAACATTTATTAATATTTATATTTTAGAAAAGTTAACATGGTTACATGATTATGCCCTTACTTTCCCCTTCACTGCCCGACCTCCCCCCCTCCCCTGGCCGATATGCATTTCTGCTGGTTTTAACATGTGTCACTGATCAAGACCTATTTCCAAATTGTTGGTAGTTGCTGGTAGTTTTGAGTCCACATCCCCAATCATGTCCTCCTCAGCCCATGCATTCAAGCAGTTGATTTTCTTCTGTGTTTCCTCTCCTGCAGTTCTTCCTCTGAACGTGGGTAGCGTCTTTACCATAAATCCCTCAGAGCTGTCCTGTGTCATTGCATTGCTGCTGGTACAGAAGCCCATTACATTCTATTTTACCATAGTATATCAGTCTCTGTGTACAATGTTCTTCTGGCTCTGCTCCTTTCGCTCTGCATCACTTCCTGGAGGTCTTTCCAGTTCACACGGAATTCCTCTAGTTTATTATTCCTTTGAGCACAATAGTATTCCATCACAAGCATATACCATAATTTGTTCAGCCAATCCCCAATTGAAGGGCATCCCCTCCTTTTCCAGTTTTTTGCCACCACAAAAAGCACAGATATAAATATTTTCATGCAAGTCTGTTTATCTATCATCTCTTTGGGGTACAAACCCAACAATGGTATGGCTGGATCAAAGGGCAGGCATTCTTTTATAGCCCTTTAAGCATAGTTCCAAATTGCCAGCCAGAATGGTTGGATCAGTTCACAACTCCACCAGCAATGCATTAATGTCCCAATTTGGCCACATCCCCTCCAACATTCATTACTCTCCCCTTCTTTCATTTTAGCCAATCTGCTAGGTGTGAGGTGATACCTCAGAGTAGTCTTGATTTGCATTTCTCCAATTATTAGAGATTTAGAACACTTTCTCATGTGCTTATTGATAGTTTTGATTTCTTTATCTGAAAATTGCCTATTCATGTCTCTTGCCCGTTTATCAATTGGGGAATGGCTTGATTTTTTATACAATTGATTTAACTCCTTGTATATTTGAGTAATTAGACTCTTGTCAGAGTTTTTTGTTATGAAGATTTTTTCCCAATTTGTTGTTTCCCTTCTGATCTTGGCTACATTGTTTTGGTTTGTACAAAAGCTTTTTAGTTTTATATAATCAAAATAATTTATTTTACCTGTTGTAATTTTCTCTAACTCTTGGTGGGTTTTAAAATCTTTTCTTTCCCAGAGATCTGACAAGTATACTATTCTGTGTTCACTTAACTTATTTATAGTTTCCCTCTTTATATTCAAGTCATTCACCCATTCTGAATTTATCTTAGTGTAGGGTGTGAGATGTTGATCTAAACCTAATCTCTCCCATATTGTTTTCCAAATTTCCCAACAGTTTTTTTCAAATAGTGGATTTTTGTCCCAAAAATTGGGCTCTTTGGGTTTATCATATACTGTCTTACTGATGTCATTTACCCCAAGTCTATTCCACTGATCCTCCCTTCTATCTCTTAGCCAGTACCATATTGTTTTGATGACTGTTGCTTTATAGTATAGTTTAATATCTGGTACTGCTAGGCCCCCTTCCTTCACAATGTTTTTCATTATTTCCCTTGATATTCTTGATCTTTTGTTATTCCAAATGAAATTTGTTATAGTTTTTCCTAATTGAGTGAAAAAGTTTTTTGGTAATTTGATAGGTATGGTGCTAAATAGATAAATTAATTTGGGTAGAATGGTCATTTTTATTATGTTAGCTTGTCCTACCCATGAGCAATCAATGTTTTTCCAATTGTTTAGATGTAGTTTTAATTGTTTGGAAAGTGTTTTGTAGTTGTTTTCGTATAATTCCTGAGTTTGTTTTGGTAGATAGATTCCTAAGTATTTTATATTATCTAGGGTGATTTTAAATGGTGTTTCTCTTTCTACTTCTTGCTGCTGTGATGTGTTGGATTTATGTGCGTTTATTTTGTATCCTGCAACCTTGGTAAAGTTGTTGATTATTTCTACAAGCTTCCTAGTTGATTCTCTAGGATTTTTTAAGTATACCATCATATCATCTGCAAAGAGTGATAGTTTAGTCTCCTCGTTGCCTATTTTAATACCCTCAATTACTTTTTCTTTTCTAATTGCTACTGATAGTGTTTCTAGTGTAATGTTAAATAATAGAGGAGATAATGGGCATCCTTGTTTCACATCTGATCTTACTGGGAAGGCTTCTAATTTATCCCCATTGCATATGATGCTTGTTGATGGTTTTAGGTACATACTGCTTATTGTTTTTAGGAAAGGTCCTTCTATTCCTATACTTTCTAGTGTTTTCAATAGGAATGGTTGCTGTATTTTGTGAAAGGCTTTTTCAGCATCTATTGAGATAATCATGTAATTTTTGTTTGTTAGATTGTTGATATGGTTAATAATGTGGATGGTTTTCCTAATGTTGGACCAACCTTGCATTCCTGGTATAAATCCCACCTGATCATGGTGGATGATGCTCTTGATCACTTGCTGGAGTCTCTTTGCTAGTATTCTATTTAAGATTTTTGCATCTATGTTCATTAGGGAGATTGGTCTGTAGTTTTCTTTCTCTGTTTTTGATCTACCTGGCTTTGGAATCTGTACTATATTTGTGTCATAAAAGGAATTTGGTAGGGCTTCTTCTTTGCTTATTATATCAAATAATTTGTGTAGTATTGGGATTAGTTGTTCTTTCAATGTCTGATAGAATTCACTTGTGAATCCATCAGGCCCTGGCGATTTTTTCTTAGGGAGTTCTTTGATGGCTTGTTCAATTTCTTTTTCTGATATGGGATTATTTAGGTATTCTATTTCTTCTGCTGTTAATCTAGGCAATTTCTATTTTTGTAAATATTGATCCATATCTCTTAGATTGCTATATTTATTGCCATATAATTGGGCAAAATAGTTTTTAATGATTGCCTTAATTTCCCCTTCATTAGAGGTGAGGTCTCCCTTTTCATCTTTGATACTGTCAATTTGTTTTTCTTCTTTCCTTTTTCTTATTAAATTGACCAGTACTTTGTCTATTTTATCTGTTTTTTCAAAACACCAGCTTCTAGTCTTAT
Source organism: Gracilinanus agilis (assembly GCF_016433145.1). NCBI lineage: Eukaryota > Metazoa > Chordata > Mammalia > Didelphimorphia > Didelphidae > Gracilinanus > Gracilinanus agilis. Next base: position 39,168,478 of record NC_058135.1, on the reverse strand, counting down.
TTATTAATTCAATAGTTCTTTTGCTTTCGATTTTATTAATTTCTCCATTGATTTTTAGTATTTCTAATTTAGTTTCCATCTGCGGATTTTTAGTTTGCTCGCTTTCTAATTTTTTAAGTTGCATGCCCAATTCATTAATCTCTGCCCTCCCCAATTTGTTAATATATGCACTCAAGGATATAAATTTCCCCCTGAGTACTGCCTTGGCTGCATCCCACAGAGTTTGGTAGGATGTCTCATCATTGTCATTCTCGTCAATGAAATTGTTGATTATTTCTATGATTTCTTCTTTGACTAGCTGGTTTTGGAGAATCATATTATTTAATTTCCAATTAGTTTTTGATTTGCCTGTCCAGGTGCCCTTACTAATTATTATTTTCATTGCATTGTGATCTGAGAAAGTTACATTTATTATTTCTGCTCTTTTGCATTTATTTGCAATGTTTCTATGCCCTATTACATGGTTAATCTTTGTGAATGTACCATGTGCAGCTGAAAAGAAGGTGTATTCCTTTTTGTCCCTATTTATTTTTCTCCACATATCTATTAAATCTAATTTTTCTAGGGCTTCCATCACCTCTCTTACCTCTTTCTTATTTATTTTTTGGTTTGATTTATCTAGATCTGACAGAGGAATATTTAGATCTCCCACTGGTATGGTTTTACTATCTATTTCCTTCTTGAACTCTACCAATTTCTCCATTACAAATCTGGATGCTATGCCATTTGGTGCATACATATTGAGCAATGTTATTTCCTCATTGTCTATACTGCCTTTTATCAGGATGTAATTACCTTCCCTGTCTTTTTTAATCATATCTATTTTTACTTTGGCTTTATCAGAAATCATGATTGCCACTCGTGCCTTTTTTTCCTCATTTGAAGCCCAAAAGATTTTGCTGAAGCCCTTTATTTTAAACTTGTGTGTATGTCCACCTGCTTCATATGTGTTTCTTGTAGACAACATATGGTAGGATTTTGATTTCTAATCCACTCTGCTTTTTGCTTCTGTTTAATGGGTGAGTTCATCCCATTCACATTCTGAGTTATAAATATCAGTTGTGTATTTGCCGACATCTTGGTGTCCTCCCCTAATTCTATCCCTCCTTCTTACACTATTTCCTTTTAAAGCAGTGGTTTGTTTTAAGCCAGTAACCCTTGTCCCCTCCCTTGATTTACTTCCCTTTTTACCCCCTCCCTTATTATTCTCCTCTTTTTATTTTTAAGGCCTGGTGAATTCCCCCCCCCCCTTCTTCTCCCCTCCCTTTTTTGACCTCCCCACTCCCCTGCTTCCCTTGGTTTATCCCTTCTGACTTTCTCAGTAGGGTTAGATAGAGTTTTCTATCCCAATGGATATAACTACTCTTCCCTCTCCGGGTTGATTATACTGAGAGTAAGGTGTAAATATTACCTCTTAATGCTCTCTTCCTCTCCTTCTTATAATAGTATTCATCCCTTCCCCTTCCCATGCCCTCTTTGTGTGTAATAGAATATCCTATTTTTCTTATTCCTTCAAGATTCTCTTGGTGTCCTCTACTATTCGCCCCCCTCTTTCCTTCCCACCCATATCATCTTAGACCATTTAGTATTCCAACTTCTCCCTATGAATAATTCTTCTAATTATTTATAATAGTGAATGCTATAATGGTGAACAAAGTTCACTACAGAGAATTACACATAACATTTCTTCACATAGGAGTTCCAATAATTAGATCTTATTGAAGCCCTTAAAGAGGTAAATTTAAAAAATATGAGTTTTCTTACTTTCCCTTCTGTTTCTTATTTACCTTTTCATGTTTCTCTTGATTTTTGTGGTTGGATATCGAACTTTCCATTTAGTCCTGGTCTTTTCTGTGCAAATGCTTGGAAATTTTCTATCTTGTTGAATGCCGAAACTTTCCCCTGGAAGAATATAGTCAGTTTTGATGGGTATGTGATCCTTGGTTGTAAACCCAGTTCTCTTGCCTTTCTGAATATCATATTCCAAGCCTTACGGTCTTTTAGTGTGGAGGCTGCCTGATTCTGTGTGATCCTGATTGGTGCTCCTTGATATCTGAATTGTCTCTTTCTGGTTTCTTGTAAAATTTTTTCTTTTACTTGGAAGCTCTTGAATTTGGCTATTATATTCCTGGGGGTTGTCTTTTCGGGGTCTAGTGTAGAGGGTGATCTATGGATCCTTTCAATGTCTATATTGCCCTCTTGTTGTAGAACTTCAGGGCAATTTTGCTGAATAATTTCTTCTAGTATGGAGTCCAAATTTCTATTAATTTCTGCTTTTTCAGGAAGACCAATGATTTTCAGATTGTCTCTTCTAGACCTGTTTCCTTTATCTGTCAGTTTCTCATTTAGATATTTCATGTTTCCTTCTATTTTATCAGTCTTTACACTTTGTTTTATTTGCTCTTGCTGTCTTGATAGATCATTGGCTTCTACTTGCCCAGTTCTTGTCTTTAGAGACTGGTTTTCTGCTATAAGCTTTTGATTTTCCTTTTCAGTTTGGTCTGACCTGTTTTCCAGCTGTTTGATTTTGGTCTCCAATTTGCTTATTAATTGTTTTGATTTGGAGGCATCTTTTTCTAATTGCCTGATTCTAGCCTTTAGAGACTGGTTTTCGGCTACAATCTTTTGGTTTTCCTTTTCAATCTGGTCATTTCTGGTCTTTGATTTACTTGCCTCACTTTCCAATTGTGAAATTCTGCCTTTTAAACTGTTATTTTCTTGCCAGATTTCTTCCATTTTTCTCATGATCTCAGATCTGAACTCTTCAAGACCTTGTGACCCATTTTCATTGTTTTGGGAAGGTTCGGATTGTTTGTTCTCCTCTACTGTTTCCTCTGTTGTCTGGATTTTTTCTGTGTAAAAGTTGTCAAGTATTAAAGGTTTTTTTCTTCTTCATCTTTCTCTTCTGGCTTTCCTGATGATTCTGGCTTGCCATTGTAAGCCGAGTTCCCTCTCAGCTTTATGCTCACGCCTACGATCTGTCTGTGCTCTTTAGACTCCTGAGATCTCAGGTCTAGTTGTTCTGGGACAAGCCTCCTGGTGGTCTCCTTGCTCATTCTTCTACCTGAAGCTCCTTTAACAGTCTCAGGGAGCTGCTTCCAGTCAAGCACCTCTCTGCACTGGGTCCCCACTCAAGGTCCGCTCCTGCACTCAGAATCAGCCCCTTTGTCCGTGCCTTATTCCTCGCTTTCATCCGCGCCTATGTCAGCCCCTTCGCCTGCACCTGGGCTCAGGGTCTGTGTTCAGAGTCCTTGATTTCTTTAGCCTTTTGGGGGGTCTTAAATCTTGCTGCTCCCAGGAACAAACCCTGGTGAGCTGCGAATGACTTAATGGATGCCCCAAACTTGCTCTGACTCGTGCGCTGGCTTTGGAGTTGTAGGTGGTGTGGGGTGTGGGGGAGGGGGTTGCTCTGCTTGTGTTTTCGTGAGAGCTGTTTCACCCCTTTATAGCATGGAAATGCCCCGATTCCATGTACCTTCGATGCTGCACCCTGTTGTGGGGTCCCTTCTTTCCTCTGGATTTGTTTTTATGCCTTCATGAGGATTCCTATATGCGTGGGTTAGGAGAGGTCCAGCAGTTACTTTTTACTCTGCCGCCATCTTAACCCCACCTGGTCTAAACCTAATTTTAAGAAGCCTACTTTTCAGTTTCTAGTTCTTATAAAATAGTAAGTTTTCTCCTAAGTAATTTATATTTGGGGGCTTGTTATATGATTTTATTGATTTCATTATTTGATTCTTCCTTATCTAGATTTATTCCATTGATGTATTTCTATATTTAAAAAAACTGGTACAAAATGGTTTAGCTTTATTTCTGCTTTATATTATGGATTGAGGCCTGAAAGTACTATCTGTTTCATTCTTTCTTCATGTTTTATGTTTCTATGTACTCTAGATGTTCTTTTCTTCCACACATATATACAAATATATATACAAATAAACATGTATATATATATTTTTATATATATATACACAAATCCGTTCCTTCCTGTGGTTTCTGGTAAGTGAAGAAATATTTTTTTAAAGTATAATTTACTTTCCTTTGACTTTAAAATCTTCAAATTTTTGTTTGTTGTTTATTGTTGTTTGAAGTTTATAGCACAATTTATATATTTTGAAGTCTGTCAGGCTCCTTGGAACTGGTGGTTTTTGTTTTATATATTCATAAAGTTTGTGCCCTTTTTTGGCATAACTTTTTGCATTATGGTGTTCAGACTTTCTGACATTTAAAAAACCTCTTATCTTCTTAGCATTGATACTAAGTATTGGTTCTAAGGCAGAGTTGTAAAGGCTAGGCAATTGGGGTCAAGTGACTTTCCCAGGGTCACTTAGCTAGGAAGTATCCGTCTTCTTTAGACTACCCCTACAAGAAGCAAGGTTGGACCTAAAGGTCATTCCCATTGAAAGAGGATCCCTTCCTCAATAGAAACACTGGCATCATTTGGAAATGCAATGGTGTGAACTCTGGACAATAAAATGCCAAAGCTTTAACAACATGGCGGTCTCTCCACCAGGAGACAGCTTGATGTTGGTGGTGCCTGGGAGAAATGCTTCTTATGAATTGGTGGAGATGTGTGGTCTCTGTCCACCTTGATTACTGCTAGTATAAATGGATATATAGGTACCTTACTGTGTCACTGGATTGGTCTGTCCAATCACCTCTGCCTCTGCAAGACTAATAAACCATTATGATGATCAGCATTATGATGATCAGCCCCCTTTCTTGGCAGAATCTGAACCCAGTGTGGCTAGTTTTAGGTAGCTTAGGACACAAACCAGGGGTTGTTAGAGACGGGCTGGTAAATCCCCTAAGGATCTGGACTCACTCCAGGAGGAAATCCACGAGTGTTAGACAACACTTTTCCCATCAGACAAGTGCATCTGAATAACTAATAGTCGTTGCAGAAAGCAAAATTGAGGTTTTAGTCTTCCATACTGTTTTTCTTAGCCTTGTCATTCTACTCAGTAAGCTTCAGTGGCTCAAGGCTAAAATACTTTCCTCTGTTGGACTTTTAAAACCCTTTACACTATGGTTCCAACTGATCTCTCCAACCCTACTGGGTATCACTCCCTTCCCCACACAGTTCACTTCTGCCAAACTAACCTTCTTCCTATACTTCCCACCTGGTCCTTCATCTTTCGTCTTTGTGCTTTCCCATTAGCTGACATTTGTGTCTGGAATGCACTTTCTCTTTACCTCTTACTTGTTCATGCTTACTTCCTTCAAGCACCAACATAAATAAGAAGCCTTTTGGGATCTTCTCAATTGCTAGTGGTTTCTCTCCAAACAATCTTGTGTTTATTTTGTCATTATCTGTTACATACTTACATGTGATTTTGTCTCCCCAGGGAAGATGCAAACTCCTTAAGAGACTTTTACTTTGATTTGATTTCCCAGTGCTTGGCACCTGGTGGAACCATAGTAAATGCTTGTTGATTGGTTGTGGCTCTCCTTACTTTTTCTTCAGTTCTAAGCACTACATGCTCCATCTTTGGGCCTCCTGAATTTCTTCTAGAAGAATGGGGTTGAGGAATTTCCATCTTCCCAACAAATGTTTCCTCTCTCCATAGCTGCTGTCTCTGACTTTGAAGGTAGAAGTGGGAAAGTATAAGGGCAGGTCTTCAGTCATTTCTTGGTAGAGCTCCCTTGTATCTCAATTTTGATCCCTTAAAGATTGATGAAGCTTCTTCCACAATAATCTGAACTAATTGAATCATCACACCCCACCCCTCCCAGACATCATTCCAAGGGGAGTATTCACAATTATCAAGAAATCATAAAGGTTAAACAAGGGCTTCAATCTATGTCCTCATCATCCATTAAACATTCCTAATCCACTCCATATACTAAATGCTCATCTCTCCACATTTAATTGTGATTTTTACTCAGTTATTTAATTTTACTATAAGAATATTTTTAATTTAATATTTTTTCTATCATATAGTATATACAAACACACACACATGCATTGCACATCTTTGCTTTCTCTCTCTGCTTCCCTTCTCTCTTCTACTATTCTGCAAGGGAACACTTGAAAAATCCAAGGTTTTTTGTTTTTTTCAAAGTTTGAAAATCAACATATTGAAGGTTTGCTTAAAAAATGGAAACAGCTGAGATATGAACATCTGCATTTAATTCTGGGATTTAGCCACCTCCTTTCTGGCTCTTTGCCTGTGCCGTTCTGCCATCTCTCATTGATATTCAACTGCATTTAAAAGAATGACAGGATGAACTTTATATTGGGCAACAGAGAGAATTCTATTCTTGCGGATGTTCTTGAATTGTTCACTAACAATAGACAGAACATGAGTAAGATCAGAAACATGAAGGCACAATTGAAGGATGTGACTTTTATTTGTATGAAATAGAATCAAATGAAATAGAAAATCTGGCTATTTTCTAATATTATTCTTTGCTTCCCAGCATAGAAACCTCCTTATAACAGCAACAAAAATTAAAGTTGAAAGAAAGTAGAGATATTTGTTATCATAGGTTCGTCCTATATTGAATTGTCCATGAAAGTCAATTGGTCAAACTCTTTCTTATTTATAAGAAAGTTGCAAGTCTGATTTTTTTCTTTATTTTAGTTTGCTCTCGTTATTTCAATTCAATTTAATATATGAAATAGTTGCTGATTACTATCCTACTGGCACAAACAATCAGAATACTGCAGAATTCTACTGCATACTCACTTGGAAGTTGGGTAAGCTCTGCCTCCCAATTCCAGAGATAATTCACCAGTATTCAGTATGTTAAATCTTCAGACTAGAGCTATGGTGGAGGTTAGGATTCATCCCCTTTCCTCCTCCTGAATTGCTAGTAGCTGTTTTTCTTTGATGAGGGCATTTGGGTCAATCTCCTGTGCAGCTTTTTCTAATTTCCATAGTGTGTCAGAAAAATAATTTGGCACACTAATTCCTAGAACTTGCCTCCTGAGATAGTTGTGATTCCTGTTGGCATCTTCTTTGTCCTTTGGAGTTTCAAATATTTTATGTAGGCTATTTTAGCTCCAATGGGAATTTTACCTTCTCACGCTGACATTTTTTTCCCGTCCAAATGAAGCTTTTTTTTTTTTTTTTTGAGTCACAGATCATTTTATTTCTTTCCTGGTTGTATTCTGGAATGGTTTTCCAGGCAATATTTCCGAGAATCTTTAGCTATATTAAAAATTTTTTGGAGGTATAATGAGCTTACCTAGACTAGTTTGACTTTATTCCCTAACCGATGCTAGCATGAAAATACTGTTAGATTTGCCTATTCCTGAATCTAATTGCTGTGCTTATGTATCTCTAAGCAAGTTAGAAATGCTGCAGTATGCTCAGTCACTTATTACAGGACATTTCATGAACGCTCATTGATACGATTTGAGTTGATGACTGTTGCTTTGGTATGGTACTGCTTACATACAACAAAATCTCATAAAGCAGTGTTGCTGTGATCTTGTCTAGTTATTGTGTGAACTGATATCTCTGCTTTGATATTAGCACGTCTCTCTAAATAAAATGTGAACCAAGTTCCCTCCATATACACACGTGTACATGTACATATAAATGGACAGTAACATTCACCTGCTTCATATCCACTTATTATACACACATACATGCAGTTTCTTTCACACTTAACCTAACCACATTCCTTACTTTTCATTTGCAAATTTAAAAAAGCCAGTCCAAAGCTCTAGAGGCATTCATGCATGCATAGATATGTATATTTGCATATACACACATACATGCACAAATGGATATAGATGCATACAGAAATAAATATAGTATATCATAGATTCCCTATATTCTATGGTAATTATAGCTCTCACTCGGGATTTAAGGTAAGACAAAGACTGTACCCAGTGGAACGATATTGCTGTAGAAGTAGATATAGAACAGATCTGGCCACTGGAGCAGGGCAATATCGGCATTAGAGGCCTGGCAGCCTCAGAAGGGGGAGCTACCTTGTGACCAAGGTATGGGCTTGGTGACACACATTTTCCATTTTCTGCATGAGCCATTTTAGTCCATAACTTTGTTTTCAACTCTGTCCTCGGGCTAAGTTAAGCATACTTGTGGGGGCCCCTGAGCCAGTGTTAGGGGTGTAAATTTACAGAGTATCTTGAACATGGGGGTAACTACTCCCTGTGGGATGTGCTCAATAAGTTGGGGGTGGGTTTCTCGAAACTCTCCTTAGTAAATGCAAGAAAATGATGACCTTGGTGATTAGGCTTATTTGTTCCTGGCCCTTTTTCACATTCATTTGCACAACACACAAAATAATTTGGGGGTGGGGGTGGCAAGCCCTGAAGGCTCTTGGCAATTTGTTGTAAAGGTAGCCTCTCATGGAGGCTTCCTTGGCATATTTTACTCATATTGGAGATTTCTGACTCTTCCAACCAACAGATTTTGGAAACCATGCTCACAATGAACAGGAAGCAGAGGTTAAAATGGGGAGGGAAGGCAATAAGCATTTTTATAAAACCTGCTATGTACCCAGCACTGTGCTAAGCACGTTACAAACATGATCTCATCTGATCCTCACAAGAATCTTGTGAGGTAGGTACTGCTATTATCCCAACTTTACAATTGAGGAAACTGAGTCAAACAGAAGTGAGGCAATTTACCCAGTTACATACCTTGAGGCTCGGGCCAGATTTGAACTCGGCTTTACCCAACTCCAGGCTTCATGATCTCTCTCCACTTGGGCCACTAGCTGCTTCTGCAGAGGTGAACTGTTTGGTATCTGGGCGTGTCTCCCGAGTTTTATTTTAAATCCTTACCTTCTGTCTTAGAATTGATATTGGGTATTGGTCCAAGGCCTTTTTGTCCTGAGTCACATAGCTGGGAAGTGTCTAGGGCCAGATTTGAACCCAGACTCTTGCCTTTCTGAAAGTTACAGCTTAAGCCCTGGACATAAGCAGCTGCTTATGTCCAGGGCAAGTTCTTACTTTCTTTTCTGGGTATACCTGACCCTGATGATCAGCAGGAATAATGCAACCAACAAAGCAAAGCCAAGAAAAATCATGAGGGAGTGCTGCCCAGCCATCTCTGTGCCACTGGCTGTGCTCCTCTCAAGGATGTGAGACTCCTGGGTAGCGAGTCCACCAGCAGCAGCATGATGGCATCACTAGAAGGCCTCGATGGTTGTCCTAGCACAACGGGGAGGCGACGTGTTCAGCCATGCATGTGTTAGGTGCGTGCTTCTCCTCAGGTATATCCTGGCCACATAAGCAATCATTGGATCAACAGGCAACTGATACTGTGTACCATATATTGTGCTAGGTATTGAGATATACAGGCAAAAAGCACAGGAGCTGGCAAGGCACCAATACGGCATGCTCCCATGGAAGTAGAGAGATGTACACAAAATGAATACACAGTGATTTCCAAGGTGCAGAACTAGTATTGTGGCAAGACCTTTTGAATATTTGAACTGAGTCTTGAGTGGAGCTAAGGGGTTCCATGAGGCAGAGCTAGGGAGGAAGGGCATCCTGGGCACATAGGGGAGATTATGTGAAAGCACAGGAGCCCTTTGGCTGCACTGGAGAGTGTGGGGGAAAGTAATACATTATCAGCAAGGAAAGGTAAGCAGAGGCGTTTATACTTATCCTAGAGGCAATAGGGAGGTATCTTTGCTGGCAGATTTCTGATTTAGGGTGATCATTTTGGCAGCGAGCTATAAGCAGGACAGACCAGAGAAGGGAGAGCCTGGCTACAGGGAGTTGAATTAGAAGGCTACTGCAATGAACTAGAAGAGAAGTGATGAGAGCCGGAACAAAGGTGGTCATGATTGAAAACCAGAGAAATCAACAGACATAAGATTGTAGAGGGAGAACGTTCCCTGATTGTAGCTGTGTCTTCTCTTCTCTTTGATGGTGAGTATACTTGTGGGAAAGTATCTCCCAGGTCACACCTATGCTTTAGAATTATAAAGCTTGTAACCCAAAAACAAGTCAACAAATGTTTATTAGGTACTAGGTAAGTTCTGGGGATATAACTAGAAGCAAAAAGAGACAGTCTCTGCCCTTTAGGATCTGACATTCTAATAGGAAGATAATAGATAAAAAGGATGCTTAAAAGGAGTTGGGGAAGTGGGGTACCTCCAACATGTACAGGGACGTGTGGAAGAAAGGTATCTGGAGAGCAGGTCTGGGGCCCAGAGAGAAATGAAGGCATGAACATGACTAGCTTGGGGTTCTGGGTCCTTGCTTACAATGGAAACTTCTGGAGGCAACTGAAAGGATCATTCAGCATAAGAAGGCTGCTGGAGTATGGTGGAGAAAGGAGTTTAGAGGTCCCCTTCCTTAAAATGGAGGTTCTTGGAAATACTGACCATTCAAATGAAATACTTGTATGGAGGATAAATGGAAGGAGAAATTTGAGCTAGGGAAAATAATCATGAGGCTAACTAGGGAAAATGTTTTGTTGCTATTTTGTTTGTATATTTTATTTGCCTTGCTTTGAACTAATTTTACCTTTTGGCTGACTATAGAAAAAGTTAATATTGGTAGGAGGATTGTGAGTTATGGTTTTGGGTGAATGTGAAATCAAGAAGCCTTGTCTGGAAGATATACCATGCAAGCTGGGGTGTGGGTGCCCCCAGGTACTACATATAGATGAATAATGCAGGGTTGTTACTCTAAAAGAGCTTATTAGATTTGGGGTACATGAATGCAAATAACTAAAATAGTCTTGCAGAAAATAAAGTGAATGCAAAAAATGTATGGGAGACATATTTGGGAAACAGGGAGTAGAGAGTATATTTAAGTTGAGAACTAGGAGGTACATTTTTAAGAAACAGAGGGACAGGCGAGCACAGGCAGGAAAAGGTAGAGTATGTTATATATACATTAAGGAAGAGAAGGGGATAGAATAGATAAAGCATTTAACTTGTAGCCAAGAAGGCCCCGAGTTCAAACCTTGTCTAATAAATAGACTAACCTTGTGATCCAGGGCAATACATGCATCTCAGCTTCCCAATCTGCAACACGAAGGGTTTGGATTTGATGGCCTCTACAATGCCTTTTTAGGAAATCTATGACCCTATGAATAGGAAAGAGTCCAATTTGGCTGTAATATAGAGTACATAAAAAGTACATTGAGTCTGCAAAGACAGGCTGGGGCCAGATGATGAAGAATCTTAAATGTCCTGTTAGAGGGACACATCAGACTGCTTCAGGTGCTATTTAGACAGAATCTGTTGCGAAGGAAGATTTTATAGTAATTCATAGTTTAAAGTTACACTGTTTAAAGGTTGCTGTTCTTCTTTTGTTTTTGAAGACCAATGACATCATGAGGTGATGTCTTGACTTATACGAGTCTGTGAGGCAGAGCTGCACAAAGTCATCGAAGTCCAGTGGTGAGACAAAAGTCAGGACAACTATGGATAGCTTGGCATGCATGGATGATGGTGTCTTCAGTGTCTGATAAAGCTCTATGGGCTCTACAGTGTCTGCTTCCACTGCCTTCATGGTCTGTTGGAAGAAACTGTCCACGTGGGCTGGAGGGAGTCTTCGTGCGCTTGGAGTGGACGTCTACTCTAACTCACCGATAGGTTTGAAAGCTTGTCAGCTACCCTGTCAACCTGAGATCTCCAGCTTCTTGGAGCCACAGGGGAGAGTTGGGTGAAAGGTGAACACCAAAGGTGGAAGAGCAGCCCTGAAAAGCTTTCAGCAAGCCCTCCTACCAGAAGTACTAGTCCTCCTGGAACACTCCATACACTTTCCAGGAAAACTTTCAGTCAAAAGCTTTCAGCACTTTGAAGCATCAAATGGGAGGGACCAAATAAAAAAAATACTGTTAAGTGGGGCTAAGGTATTAGAATTAATCTTGGAAGCTTTATTTTAGTATTAAAATATAAAGTATTTCAACCTTACCATTAAATAATTCTACAAAAACTTCCGAGTTTTAAATTTTGTCCTTCATAGTACATTTTCAGCATCCCATGATTAATTCCAGGAATGATAATTACAGATAAATATATGTGTATTATAGTCTCTTACTCTAAAATGACACAATTGTCAAAAACAGTATTTGAGTGAAATATATGATCACATGCTGTGCTGGTTTTGGACTAACAAATATTATTTTGAGAAAGGAACTCTTAGACCCTTGGCAAGCCACTTAACCCCAATTGCTCAGAACCCTTACCATTCTTCTGTCTTGGAACCAATACTTAGTGTTCTTTTATTTTTTTTAACCATTACTTTCAATCTTAGAATCAATACTGGATATTGGTTCCAAGGCAAAAGAGTGTTAAGAGCTAGATAATGAGGCCTAAGTGACTTTCCCAAGGTCACATAGTTAGGAAGTTTCTAAGGCCTCCCATCTCTAGGCCTGGTTTTCAAACCACTGAGCCAACCATTTGTTCCCCTTAGTATTGATTCTAAAACAGAAGGTAAGGGTTTAAAAAATAAATAAAAGGAGCCTTTAGCTAGATGAGGATGATCAGTTCTTTTTGATAATGTTCTCTTTAAAAAAAAAACAAAAACAACACAACCCTTATCTTCTGTCAAAATCAACACTAAGTATCAGTTCCAAGGCAGGGGAGTGGAAAGGGTGGAAAGTTGGTAGGTGGTTCTCTTATAAAGACTTGGGCCTAGAGCATTTCTAATCTTTTCACTTTTCCAATGGCCCTCTCCCTCCACTCTGGGCCACAACAGGATAGCACAGGTAATCCGCTATGTTCCAGTGTTGTGTTTTCACATCTCTGTGAGGAAATCTAAGGTGTCACTTATTTACAAAGTCAATCACAAAGCTTGTTTTGTCACCTGTTAGGCTTGGGTCACCTCAAGCTCTAAACTGTTTTCACTCTCAGTACCTATTCCCAAACTTCCCTTATTTCATTCCTTTCAAGTAAGTTAACAAGATTCTTTGTTAGGACACCACCCTTCTTTGCTAATCTACCCTTTAACCCAAGTTGTTTCCTTTAGCACCATTTTAATTTTTACCTATATGGATTCAGGTTTACCACTCAGTTTAAGCTATCTAGCTATCCCTCTGGGCATTTGAACCTTTACTCTGATCACGTCTCCTTCATTCCTGCATGTGTTATTCTTCTGTTCTGAGATGGCCCACAGCATCATGCCCATCTAGCTCTTCTGCACTAAACTTTTCTCCTGGATCACCTACCTTTTGCTTTTTTTCCCCCCCTTCCTGAATCATCAGCATCTCAAAAATGTAACAGGTTCTTTTACAGCTTTCCTCTTTAGCATTCCTAACTGGAATGGAGTCCCATCTGCCAGTCACAATATCAAGTTTTAAAAATTAGTTTCATAATCACAACCCGAGATGTTATAGGCTCTCGAAGGGACCCTAGAGGTTAATTATGTCAATGCCTTCTTTTTACAGATAAAGAAACAACAACTCAGAGCTTAAACAATTTCCTCAGGGTCACACAGGCAGAATCATCCTAGTACTATTCTTTTCCATAGAGAATTAAGTGACTTAATGCCCCATATTTACATTATTTAATTCAAGAATGTATAAAGCTTTATCTTCACAAATTATAGTAGACCTTGTATCACCCAAGGATGTTATTAATCTCATCTCTCCGTCATGTTTTTTTCTTTGTGGAATAATGTTGAATTTCACTCATTTTTTGTCACTAACAGAAATTCTTATTTGTACATGCTACCTAAAATCCCAGGCTTAGAAATGACACAAATTATTACCCATGTTTTTACCCATGCGAGCTGCTTTATTCAATATGGCTTCCATGTTCATAGTCCATAGTTCAAAAGGACTTTTGAAGTTGTAATGAAAAATCTAAAATCAGGTCAAAAAAAGTTACCCTTGTATATTCATCAAAGGCAATCAAGATAAAGGTCTCTTCAAATGCCTTTATTTGCCTCATAGCTACAAGTCCTGTGATTTAAACTTATTGTGAGGAAACAGAAAGTGACCTAATATGTTGATGTTTAAGTCTTTCTTCGGGAAACATGGTCATAGATGACAACTTGTAGGTAGAGGTCTGTTTGGATAGGAGTTCTAGTAGAGTTATCGCCTGGGTGAACCTGAAACACAAGTCATACACATCATGAGCATTAAAAGTTTTTCTTCACATCTTACTGTTAAATCTTAGAGAAATCAACAATTTGTGGACTTAGAGATTACTTTCCTTTAGAAACTTTTTGGCTAGGAGGATACAATGGTGAGGTAATGAAACATGATTTCGTGATAGCCTTGGGATATTTCTTAGGAAAAGGCAGGTAAGAATTTTTCTAAGACTAGAAAAAATTAGATACTTTTTGTCATAGAGATGAAAATTATATGTTTTGCTATTTTCCTTTTTTTTTGCTTTTGCTGTGAGGATGAAAGATTAGGAAAACCAGGAGTTGGTAATTAGAGAAAAATATTAATTTTTCTCTTGTGCTGGGTTGAGATGAAAAAAGATACTGGAAGAGTACTGAGAGATAGTCAAGTAAGAAAAATAATATCCTTAGTTAGATACTACTCTCAGACAAAGCATGCCTATTATAGTTTCAAATACAAGATTAAGTGAATTAAGACAATTAATGCAATCTTGTGGCTTTAAATTCTATGTGTTGAAACTACCATTAAAAATGAACAAAACAAAATGATTGCCACTCCATAAAAGAACCTAACATCCTAAGTGCTAAAACTTTCACATCTAAAGTTATAAAAGTGACAGCAAATTGTTATTCAGTCATTCATTCAACTCTGTCTAATTCTTCATGATCCTGTGGACTATACTGTCCATGGTGTTTTCTTGGCAAAGTCACTGGAGTGGTTTGCCATTTCCTTCTTCAGCAAATTAAGGAAAGCAGAGGTTAAGTGTCTTGCCCAGGGTCACACAAATAGTAGGGGTGTGAGGCTAGATTTGAACTTGGGTGTTTCTGATTTTAGCCACAGTGCTCTATCCATTTGAGGCATGTAGTAACCCCTTAAGCAAATAGTACTTTTAGTTGGAAATATTAAGGACATGATGTGGAATGCTGCTGAGGCATCATCATTTAGAATGGGGGATCTTAAAATTTTTTTTCTTATCATGGATCCTTTTGACATCCTGCTGAGTGAAGCCTCTGGACCCCTTCTCAGAAAGATGTTTTTAAAGAGAAACCAATAACAAGAAAAACCAATTGCGCTGAAATATCATTATCAAAATATAAAAATAAAATTGTGATATAGTAATATGTCTAGCAGCAGGTCAAATAACTATTAATTTCTTTTTTCTTTTAATTTTTTTTAAACCCTTACCTTCCATCTTAGAATCAATATTGTGTATTGGTTCCAAGGCAGAAGAGTGGTAAGGGCTAGGCAATAGGGGTCAAGTGACTTGCCCAGGATCACCCAGCTAGGAAGTGTCTGAGGCCAGATTTGAACCTAGTAAATAGTAATTTCAAGGAGTGATGAATGTTTAATTCGACATATCACAAAGACTGGAATATGATATGAAAATATCTGTGATATCATTGTGATAGTCACAGGCACTGCTTCTACTACAGTTTGTTGCCTATAGTAATAACTGAAAAAATGCTAACTTTTAGCTGGAGGTTTAGTGAAAATAAATCTGTAATACAAGATACACATTTTTCTCATCAAAGTTCATGGGCCCCCTCAAATCTATCACCTTGAGGGGTCTGTGGAACTCATGTTATGAACTATTAATTGAGATATTCACAAGCATAAATTTACATGTGATACTGTCCTAGGCATAGTATGGATGGAATTAGTCTTTGCCTTCTAAAATTTTAAAATTTGAGATGGCCACACACAAAGGGAATACATCAATTAAACAAAGACAAATAAACCATTTATCCACAGTCAATTGTGAGAGCCTTTCTTTGTCCCTGGACTGCCTTGAGATCTTTTATTTTCTTCTACTTTTACTGTTGAAGTTGAGTGGATTTTGTGATCAGTCATAGTATGCATGAAGGCCAGAAAAATAATGAACTCTACCTCATGTGTTTTGGTCTTTGCTTTTTTTGTGGAGTTCACATACCTGTTGGGTTATATTTTGTAGAGTCACTTTTATTGAAGAAAACAGTATCATTTTTTGTTTTGCTTGTTTACATTTAGAAACATAAAGATACCATATTTCCTCCACAAAGCTAAACTTACATATACTTGTGCAAGTATTGACACCTATGTAGAATTATATATTCACATTTATTTTTTCCTTTGGTGTATGCCAATATATAATATATAACTAGAATGGGGGGCAGTGAAGGAGTACCATTATATTTTTAAAAGATATACTTTATGGTGAAATGCAGATACCAAATAGGGACGGAGAAGTTAGTTTAAGAACACTTTGGGAAATACCCAAAAGGATTCAATTTCATGATTGGTATAAACCACAGTTGATCTGGAGATAAAACACAGATGAGAAGGGAGTTTAGGAGACAGATTACAAACCTGGACTGGAATCATGAGATAGTAATACTCCAGAAACATTGGTGACAGTAGTTTACTTCTGCCTACATTTCTTTTTTCAACAATAAAGTGTGGAAATTTGCAAAAGTAGGAAATTGTGGTGTAATGGATGCAAAGTATTCTCAAGGAAACCTTCATAAGGTAGGTAGTGCACTGAAAACATTTTGGTTGGTGTGAAGAAATGAGTACTACCATTCTCCATTCAAAAATAGAAACCCTAAGGTGAGACTTGTAAAGAAACCTCCAGCAGAGGATCAAGCAAGAGGGCCCACCAGGGGGCTTGACCTTGGAAAAAACCAGAACTCAGACCTCAGGAGCCAATAGATCACCAACAGACACTGAGTGCGAGGATAAAGCTGAGAAGCTGCTGGGCTAATGATGGCTACTCAGCATCAGGAAGTTCAGAAGAGAGAGAGAAAGAATAATAACAAAAAGAAGAAGTCTTTAACACTTGACAGCTTTTACACAGAGAAAATCCAGACAACCGAGCAAACAGAGGAGGAGAACAAACAAGCATCCGGACCCTCCTCAAATAAGGAAAACTCCTCACAAGCTATGGAAGAGTTCAAAACTGAGATT
>NC_058135.1:39146196-39146515 GCF_016433145.1 Gracilinanus agilis | reverse complement strand
GAACACAGAATAGTATACTTGTCAGATCTCTGGGAAAGGAAAGACTTTAAAACCAAGCAAGAGTTAGAGAAAATTACAAAATGTAAATTAAATGGTTTTGATTATATTAAACTAAAAAGTTTTTGTACAAACAAAAACAATGTAGTCAAAATCAGAAGGGAAACAACAAATTGGGAAAAAATCTTTATAACGAAAAACTCTGACAGGGGTCTAATCACTCAAATATACAAGGAGTTAAAGCAATTGTATAAAAAATCAAGCCATTCCCCAATTGATAAATGGGCAAGAGACATGAATAGGCAATTTTCAGGTAAAGAAA
>NC_058135.1:39073244-39146145 GCF_016433145.1 Gracilinanus agilis | reverse complement strand
AAATCAAAACAACTCTGAGGTATCACCTCACACCTAGCAGATTGGCTAAAATGAAAGAAGGGGAGAGTAATGAATGCTGGAGGGGATGTGGCAAAATTGGGACATTAATGCATTGCTGGTGGAGCTGTGAACTGATCCAGCCATTCTGGCTGGCAATTTGGAATCATGCTCAAAGGGCTATAAAAGAATGCCTGCCCTTTGACCCAGCCATACCATTGCTGGGTTTGTACCCCAAAGAGATCATAGATGAACAGACTTGTACGAAAATATTCATAGCTGCGCTTTTTGTGGTGGCAACAAATTGGAAAAGGAGGGTATGTCCTTCAATTGGGGAATGGCTGAACAAACTGTGGTATATGCGGGTGATGGAATACTATTGTGCTAAAAGGAATAATAAACTGGAGAAGTTCCAGGCGAACTGGAGAGACCTCCGGGAACTGATGCAGAGCGAAAGGAGCAGAGCCAGAAGAACTCTATACACAGAGACTGACATTCTGTGGTAAAATCGAATGTAATGGACCTCTGTACCAGCAGCAATACAATGACCCAGGACAATTCTGAGGGATTTATGGTAAAGATGCTACCCACATTCAGAGGAAGGACTGCAGGAGAGGAAACATATAAGAAAAACAACTGCTTGAACGCATGGGTTGGGGTGGACATGATTGGGGATGTGGACTCGAAACTACCACACCAATGCAACTACCAACAATTTGGAAATTGGTCTTGATCAAGGACACATGACAAAACTAGTGGAAATGCACATGGGTAGGGGGGGTTTGGGGGGGGGGGTTGAAGGGGAAAGGAGGAGCATGAATCATGTAACCATGTTAAAAATGAATATTAATACATGTAAAAAAAAAAGATTGGATTTATGGCAAGGAAAAATATCACCCTACGATGTCACTGGTCTTCTTTGAAAACAAAGGATCAAAAACCTTACTTCCATCACATATATTTTTTAAATTATTTATTTGTTTTTAAGTATTTTTTCCATGGTTACATGACTTATGTTCTTTCCCTCACCTTTTTTCTACCCCCTCTCAGAGCCGATAAGCAATTCCACTGGGTCACTTTCAATAACTATTTCTATATTATTCATTTTTAATAATCTTTTAAAAACCAAAACCCCACATCCAATATCCATATAAACAAGTGATAAATCAACCATATGTTTTCCTTCTGCATTTCTACTCCCACAGTTCTGTGTTATTGGAATTTGGGGGGTTCTTTGGGGTTCATTTGAGCCTTAAATATTTAGATATAAAATATAAACTTCCTGTGGATGTTTAGGGGACTTTGAAACTACATTTCCCATGATTCCTCTTGAAACAGAGGTAGACAGGAAGTGTGATTATTTAGAAAACAGTATAAGACTCCTGAGGTCATTGGGAGCTCTCTTTCCTATGAAACAGCCAGGTGGGCAGAAGGTAATGGTGGGTGATTTAAATTAGATTTGGTAGGTGTGTGGTCTTACTTAAATTTACCAACATGGATTTAAATAAAATATTCATACTTTTATCTATATCCATCTATATCCATTTTAATCATAACAGTTCTCTTTCTCAATGTGGTTAGCATTCTTTCTCCTAAATCCCTCGGGAAAAGTCTATTACATTTGATCATGCCACAATGTTTTACTTTCTGTGTACAATGTTCTCCTGGTTCTGCTCATTTCACACTGCATTGGTTCCTGGAGCTCTTTCCAGCTCACATAGAATTCCTCCAGTTCATCATTCCTCTCAGCACAATAGTATTCCATCACCAGCATATACTACAATTTATTCAACCATTCCCTAATCAATGGACATCCCCTCCTTTTCCAAATTTTTGCTACCACAAAGAGAATAGCTACAAATATTTTTGTACAAACATTTTTCATTATGATCTCTTTGAGGTACAAACCTAGCACGGTGATCCCTTACCTATCTCAGGAGTCTCCAGAGGGGTCTTCAGAGATCCCCCCAATAGGTGAAAATCTGCGTTATATTTATTTTATTATTTATATATGTTTTAAGGCTTTATAAACCCCTCCCACTCTCCTATAAACCAAATTTTCCACATTCTTATTAATTTTTCCCACTCTCTTAATAAACACTTCATATGCTCTTAAACATAGTGCATGAGAACAAATAGACCAATGCTACAGTCACTGAGCCAATCAGTACCCAGGATACAGAACACAGAGCTGTTGTTGGTCACCTTTCCTTCCATCAGCTCACAGTGTGCCGCGTACAATCTAATGTTGGCAAACTTGCTCAAGTGGCATATTTATATTCATCTGTAAAATCCTCGACATAGTGAAAACTCCACAATACAGAATTAAATATACATATTATATAAATAAATAAATAAATGTGTGTGTGTGTGTGTGTATATATATATAAACACCCATGATACAGTGAAAGCTGCAATAAGTGAACAACAATAGAGTGAGGGATGACTGTAGTGGTATGGCTGGATCAAAGGGCAGGCATTCTTTTAAAGCCCTTTGGGCATAATTACAAATTGCCTTTCAAATGGTTGGATCAATTCACAACTCTACCAGTAATGTATTAGGGGCCCAATTTTGTCACATCCCCTCCAACATTTATCACTTTCCTTTACTATTATATTCGCCAGTCTACTAGGTGGAACCTGAACAGTTGTTTTAATTTGCATTTCTCTTGGAGGGATTTAGAACACTTTTTCATATGGTTATTGATAGTTTTGATTTCTGCATCTGAAAACTACCTATTCATGTCCCTTGTCATTTTGTCATTTGGAGAATGGCTTGATTTCTTGCAAATTTGACTTAGTTCTTTATATATTTGGGAAATTAGACCTTTGTCAGAGAATTTTGTGACAAAAATGTTTTCCAAGTTTGTTGCTTCCCTTCCAATTTTGGTTGCATTGGTTTTATTTGTGCAAACCTTTTTAATTTAATATAATCAAAATGATTCACTGTACATTTTGTAATGTTCTCTATCTCTTGCTTGGCTTTAAATTCTTTCCTTTCCCACAGATCTGACAGGTATACTATCTATGATTTCACTCTTTATATTTGTTACTTACCCATTTTGAATTTATCTTGGTATAGGGTGTGAGATGTTGTTCTAAACCTAATTTTTCCTATACTGTTTTCCAATTTTCCCAGCAGTTTTTGTCAAATAGTGAGTTCTTATTCCAAAAGCTGCCACCACATATTTTTGAATCCATGGCATTGGCCCCTATGAATAAGACATTTCAACATTCCATCTTTCTGTTCCTCAAATTTTCTCTGGAGGTACCCAATGCCTGAGTTGCTCTTCCTTCCTTTAAGTCCTAATTAAAATCTCATCTTCTATAGGAAATCTTTCCAATCCCTTTTAATTCTATGGCCTCCCTTCTGTTAATTCTGCATATATCTTGTTTGTGGCATACTGGTTTGCTTGTTTTCTACTCCATTAGATTATGAGCTCCTTCAGGCTTTGGCTTCTTTTTATATCCCCAGTATTTATACAATGTCTAGTAAATAATAGGCTATTAATAAATGGTTACTGATTGTTTTTCCCTTTTTAATTTAATTTAGTTTTTGTTAATTTGACTTTTTAATCAAGTTGTCTAAATGCTTATAAATTTCGTTAGCATTTTCAAAGGACTAATTCTTAGTTTTATCAGTTATATAATCTTTTTGTTTTCAATGTATCTATATTTCAGTTTCAAGATTTCCTTTCTTTTGGTTATTGTATTTGCTGGACTTTCTAGTTTAATCTATTAACATTCTCTTTTTCTATTTTGTTAATGCATATTTTAGGAATATACTTTTTCCTTTGAAGGCTGGCTTTCATGTAATTAATAGTGATTTGTTCTTTGATCCACTAAGTAAGAATTTCATTATAAAGTTAAGCTTGAGTTGTTTGCTTAGGAGCTCTGAATTAATTGCTCTTTTAACTGGGTTATGGTCAGTTAAGGATGTGTTTAGTATTTGTGCTGTTTGCCTTTATTTAGAATTTTTCTGTGCCTTAATGCATTTTTGTTAAAGTGGCATATGGCACTGAGAAATGTACATTACCTTTTTAGTGACCCTATTCTGAAGGTGCCATAAATGTTTTAGCCCTATTTATTAGTTCAGTTCTATATTTTCCTTTTTGCTTATCTTTCTGTTTAGATGCATTCAGCTCTGAGAAAGCAAATAAAAATCTATTGTTATTCTTATAATCTATAGTTTTTGCTCATTGCATAAATTTTTCCTTTGCAAATTTAAATGCTATGCCATTTGATGCATATAAGTTTAATAGTGATATTGGTTCATTGTTTAGGTTCTTTTAAGTATGAAATATTCTTGTTTATTTCTATTGATATTTCTTTTATTCTTATTCTGATATATGATTGAACTTCTGCTTAAAAATTATCTCATGCATAGTAAACTTAGTATCAGCTTCTTATTTAAATAGGTGCCACTGGGCCTTTTTCTTTGGGGGTGCTGTGGGGTAACAAATAAACCTAGTGAAGCAAACCAAATCTTTTAAGATTTCATTTATATTTCATTTATAACATGATTAAACAAAATAGATCCTTGATTAATTTCTTCTAGGAATTCTAATGGAACTTTTGGCAAACCTGTAGTTTTCTCTGAGGCTTTGTTTAGAAATGATATGGAATTCTTTGTTGCTAGATTTGAGTCTGAGGCATACCTATTTGCATCATTGATTTTGTTTATTCACTTTCTCAGCATTACTTTCTGAATTCATAGGTTATGTATTTGTTAAATCTCTCCTTTGTTTTTCAGGATTTCTAAACTGGTGTTTATTGGGGGGAGGTCTTTAATTTCTTAATTTTCTAATTTCTTTTTAGTTGCATGCCAAATTCATTAATCTGCTCTTTGTGTAGAAAGTAGAGATATAAAATTTCTCTCAAGTATTGCTTTGGCTGTATCCTACAAATTCTAGTAAGTTGTCTCAATGTTGTCATTATATTTGATAAAATTATTGTTTCCATGATTCTTTGACTTTCTCATTCTTTATGACTAAGTTATTTAGTTTGCAACTAATTTTTAATCTTTGCTTCAAAGGCCTTTTATAAAATGAAATTTTTATTGCATTATGGTCAGTAAAAGATACATTTACTATTTATGCTTTCCTGTGTTAGTTTGTGAAGTTTTGAGTGCCCTACATGGTCAATTTTTATGAAGGGGACATACATGACTGAGAAATAAGCAAACTCCTATTTCTAGTCAATATTCTCCAGAGGTTTATCTTATCAAACTTTTAAAAAATTCTATTCATCTCCTTAACTTTTTTCTTGTTTGTTACTTTTGGGAGGGGGTTGGTTTATCTAGATCTAAAAATGGTAAGTTAAGCTCCCCCAATAAAGTTTTACTGTTTCCTTCTGTTGAACTCAATTAACTTTTCCTTAAAGAATTTAGATGCTCTGTCATGTGGGACATGTATGTTTAGCATTGATATTAATTCATTGTTTATGGTGCCTTTTAGTAAAATGTGTTTTTCCTGTTTATCACTTTTAATTAGGTCTGTTTTTGATTTTGCCTTGAGACCTTGATTGCTACACTGGCCCTTTTATATTTCTGCTGAAGCATAATGGATTCTGCAGTAGATCCTTATTTTAGTTTTATGTGTATCTTATCAAGTGTAGTTTTTGTAAACAACATATTTTGGATTCTGACTTCTTATCCATTCTGCTATACTCTTCTGTTTTAGGGGTAAGTTTATTCCATTCATACCCACAGTCTTCATTGCTAACTGGGTATTTCTCTCCATTCTATTCACTTACATTTTTCCTTCCCTTCACTGTTCTTTAAAAGTCTGTTTTGCTTCCCTTAATCTACCTTCCCTTTTATTTATCCCTTTCCCTATAACCTTTTCCCCTTATGTTCCCTGTTGTGTAAGTTGCATTTCTACCTCCGCATTGCATTGTATATGTGTATTCTTTCTTCCTTTAACCAGTCTGGTGGAGAGTGAAGTTCAAGTGTCATTCATTCCCCTTTGTTACATGAACTCCTTGTATACTCGATTTATCTGAGACATCGTTGTCTACTTTTTCTACTTAGCTCTAATCTTTCCATCAGAAGTGCTGAGAAATTATTTATTAAAAAATCCATCTTTTTCTCTGAGTTTTGTTGGATAAGTTATATTCTTGTCTGTGAATCTAGATTCTTTGGCTTCTGGAATACAATATTCCAAGTTCTCTCTGCTTTTTAAAAAATGGTGGCTACTAAATCTTGTGTGATCCTGATGGTGACACTTTGATTTTTTCTTTCTGACTGTTTGCAGTATTTTTTGACCTAGGAGTTCTGAATTTTGGCTATAATATTATTTCGAGGTTTCTGTGAGGAAGTAACTGGTGAATTCTTTTAATTTCTACTTCACCTGTTGGTTTAAGACATATGGACAGTTTTTAAGACCTTTATAAGAACTGTCTTAGCTGCTTTGAGCTACAAAAATGGCTCACTACAACTTTTCCTTGTTTTCCTGACCATAATGTGGCCCCATGCACTTTGTAGATCATTGTGTGTAAGAGACAGTAGGGAGCTAGGGTCTAAAGCTTCTCACACCATCATCTTGACTCCACCTCCCAGAATTATTTCAAAAAATTTTAGTTGATTCTCTATGGTTCTCTAAATATATCTTTACTTTAAATACATGTAAAAGTAGTCATATTTTTTCTTTGTTTATTGTTATTTCCTTAATTTTTTGGGAGGGGGAATCTCATTGCATATAGCCAGAATTTCTAGCATGATATCAAATAGAAGTAGTAACAGTAGGCATTCTGGCCTCATCCCTGACTTTATTAGAAAGCCCTTTAGTTTACCCCCATTATGGCTAATACTGCCTCTTAGTTTTAGATATGTAATAATTTACCTTGTTAAGGAAAGGCCCATTTATTCTTATATTTTCTTATGTATTTTTTTAAAAGTAGGTACTACATTTCATTGAAAGTTTTATCTCCGTCATTTTGCTGGTTTTTATTAATACTGTCAATTATGTATATAGCTTTTTAAATAATAAACTAATTATGAATACCCTTAGTAATAAACTAATTCTGAAATGCAAGTTGGTCACAGTGCATAATCACTGTGATATGTTACTTTAGCCTCTTATTTTTGCTAATATTTTTATTTAAATTTTTGTCATCAATGTTCATTAGGGATATTTGTCTACAGTTTCCTTTTAATATTGGGCCCACTTTTTTTATCATAAAAGGAATTTGATAGGCTCTTATATTTCCTATTTTTGTAAAAAAATCTGTATAATAGTGGAACTAATTTGTTTGAATGTTTGATAGAATTTGTTTGTGGTCAATTTGGAACTGGGTTATTTTTCCTTTAGAAGTTCATTTATGGCTTGTTCAATTTATTTTTCTGAATTAGGATTGTTTAAATTATCTATTTCTCGTTCAGTCAATTTGGGTATTTTTGGAGGTCATTTTTCTATTTCACCTACATTTGTTGGTTTGACTGCCATGTAATTGGGCAAAATAATTAATAATATCTTTGATTTCATTTATATTTGTTGTGAATTCTTTTTTCGTCTTTGATATTTGTAACTTGATTTCTCTCATTCATATTTTAATCCAATTAGCAAATGGTTTATCTATTCTTTTTGTTTTAAGCCTCTCCACTCCAGTTCCTAGTTTTATTTAATGCTTACATTTTTGTTCATTTTCTAACTTTTCAAAAACATTTTTATGATCATTTCATTGACCTAATCTTTCTTCTGCTGATATAAGCATTTAAAAATATATGTTCTATTTTTGGTATGCTTTGGTTGCCTCATGAAAATGTTGGTATTTTGTGTTATCTTTAATAAAATTATCAATCATTCCTATGAGTTATTAACTTTGACCCATCAATTCTTTAAGATTGTTAATATCCAATTGATTTAAAAAATAATCTTTACTTTTTTCCTTATTAACAACTCTCAGACAGAAGGACAAAGGCAGGGAGCTAGACAAATTGGGTTAAGTGACTTGCCCAAGGTCACATAATTAGGCAGTGTCTGAGACTAGTTATATAGCCAAGTTGTCCCAACTCTAAGCTCAGCACTCTATCCACCGTGCCACCCAGCTACCCCTTCCAGTTATTTTTTAAACCTTTTCTTTAATTTTTCAATCTTTTATATAATTTTTTATCATATTAAGGTCATTAATGGATGTGTTTGAGATTTTTATGTGGTCAAATTTTTTTATTTTTTACTGGTGTCATGCATGGATGAGGAATATGAATGATTTTTCCCACTAAAATTGCTAAAAATCTATCATATTGTCAACAAGCATTTATAAAACATTGATGATATGCCAGGGAATTTACTAAGTATTATAGATACAAAGAAAGATAAAGATAGTCTTTGCTCTCAAAAGTACAGTCTAATATGCTGTTATATGTTACAACAAGATACAGAATAAATTGTAGATAATTAATGGGGGGCAGGTATTAGAACTAAAGGATACTGGGAAAGGCTTCTTATGGAAGGTGGGATTTTAGATAGAACTCAAAGGAAGAAAAGAGCAAAGAGGTGGAAATGAGAGAGAGAATTACTGGACACAGAAAACAAACAGTGAAAATGCATGGAGTCAGGAGATGGAGTACCTATTTAACTTTTCAGATCCTTAATTTCTTTCTTGTTTATTTGTAAAGATCTTTCTAGCTCGGAGAGGATATATTAAAGTTTCCCACTATAATAATCTCATCCTTGCTATGCTATATGGTGTATATGTTACATATTGAAACTAACTCACTAGTACCTGTAAGGATCAAACATGCGGCCCAGAAGCCACAGACAGTCCATGGTATTCCTTAGGGTATCCCAGACAAGATTAAAATCGGGAATATTTAACAAAATAAATATAATAAAATAATAATAACATTTTATTTTAAAACTAAGTTGATGTATAGCCTGTAGGAATCTTTATGTATGGACTGGCCCCTGTATCTTTTTGACTTTCATACCACTGTTCTTTAGTATCTTTTAGCAAAATGGATTTTCCCTGTTTATCTCTTTTAATTAAATTCCTTTTTACTATTATCTTGTCTGAAATGATGCTTGCAACTCTTATTTTTTTGTGGATGTATGTTCAGTTGAGGCATGATAGATTTTGCTCTGAACTCTTAATTTAACTTTATGAGTTTTTGTTTCAAGTGTATTTCTTGTAAACAAAATATTGTTAAAGTCTTCTTTCCAAAACATTCTGCTATTTTCTTCCATTTGGGGGTTAATAAATCCCTTTACCGTCTTCCTTTTTCCTTATATATATCTTCATTCTTTTTACTTTCTTCATTTTCTTTCTCCCCTCCATACTTAAGATTTGTTTTGCCAATTGCTAATGAATCTCTCCTCTCATCCCGGTTCCCTCCCTCTCTCTATTACATCTCTGGTTTCCCTTTTTAGTTGAAGGTATCTCTTTATCAAACTTTATATGCATATGTTTGTATGTCTGTATTCTACTAGTTCAAGTAAAAGTGAGGTTCAGTGACAATTGCTCCCTTACCTCTTCTACACTTGCACATCTTGATTTATGTGAGATAAGTTCCCTTGACATCCACTTCTACTCCATTTCCCCCATTTCTTATATTTCTCCTTTCAATATCATTAAAACAGAACAAAATTACACCCAGACCTTTTGTCTTACTTAACTCATTCGACTGTGAGTTCCTTGAGAGGAGAATTAAATAAAAAAATTTTTTTTGCTTTTCTTTGTATTATTATTTAGCAAAGTGTCTGGCATATAGTAGGCATTTAGAAATTATTATTATTATTGATATAAATTTGACTTACTCTATGATCTCTGATGACTTTAGGTTCTGAAGAGAACTCTGCATCACCACTCCCTAATAAATCCCCTTCCAATAAGCTCTATTTTATTAACTGTTTTATGGTTCACTTTACTCCCTTGTTTGTATTTCATAGTTCTATTCCACCTGTGGTTTTTTTTCACCAGGATTACCTGGAATTTCTTTTTTTCACTGAAAATCTATATGCTTTTTCTGCTCTAAGATTATAGTTAATTTTGTTGGGTAAGTTATTCTTAGTTGTAAGACTATATCATTTACATCATGGTTTCTCTTTCTAACTCCTGCTGTTGAGTTTTATTGGAAATATATAGAAATGATGATGATTTATGTGGGTTTATTTTGTACCCTGCAACTTTGCTAAAGTTGTTAATTATTTCTACTAGTCTTTTAAGTTGATTATCTGGGATTATTTAAGTAGACCATATCATCTGCAAAGAGGGATACTTTAGTCTCCTCATTGCCTACTTTAATCCCTTCAATTTCTTTTTCTTCTCTAATTGCTACTGCTAGCGTTTCTAGTACAATATTTAATAAAAAAAGGTGATGAGGGGCATTCTTGCTTCACTCATGACCTTATTGGGAAGGCATCTAACTTGTCTCCACTGCAGATGATACTTGCTGATGGTTTTAAATATATACTGTTTATTATTTTGAGGAAAAAGCCCTTCTATTCCTCTACTTCCTAATGTTTTCAATAGGAATGAGTGTTGTATTTTGTCAAAGGCTTTTTCTGCATCTATTGAGATAATCATGTGATTTCTGTTGGTTTGATTATTGATATGGTCAATTATGTGTATGGTTTTCCTAGTGTTAAACCAGCCTTGCATTCCTGGTCATAGTGAATAATCCTTATGATAACTTTCTATAGTCTTTTAGCTAGTATTTTATTTAAGATTTTTGCATCTATGTTCATTAAGGAGATTGGTTTATAGTTTTCTTTCTCTGTTTTTGGTTTGCCTGGCTTTGGAATCAGTACCATATTTGTGTCATAAAAAGAATTTTGTAAGACTCCTTTCTTTGCTTATTTTGTCAAATAATTTGTATAGTACTAGGATTAGTTGTTCTTTAAATGTTTGATAGAATTTGCTTGTGAATCCATCTTGCCCTGGGGATTTTTCTTTAGGAAGTTCCTTAATGGCTTATTCAATTTCTTTTTCTGAGATGGGATTATTTAAGTATTCTATTTCCTCTTTTCTTAATCTAGGCAATTTATATTTTTATAGATATTCACCCATTTTGCCTAGATTGTTATATTTATTGCCATATAATTGGGCAAAATAGTTCTTAATAATTGCCTTAATTTCCTCTTCATTAGAGGTAAGGTTGACCTTTTCATCTTTAATACTCTTAATTTTAATCTCTTCCTTTCTTTTTTGATTAGATTAACCAGTACTTTATTTTGTCTTTTGAAAGTACCAGCTTTTGATCTTATTTATTAGTTTAATAGTTTTTTACGTTCTTATTAATTTCTGCTTTGATTTTTAGGATTTCCAATTTAGTTTTTATCTGAGGATTTAAAATTTGTTCTCTTTCTAGCTTCTTAAGTTGCAAACCCAATTCACTGATCTCTTCCCTCTCTATTTTGTTGATTCTTAGGGATATAAATTTTCCCCTGAGTACCACTTTGGCTGTATTATATAGATTTTGATATGTTGTTTCCTCATTGTCATGCTCCTCAATGAAATCAGTACCATTTTAGTATTTTTAAACAAAGATCTAAAAAAATCAGTTGGGAATTTTTTTTCTAAATTTTTAAAGAATGCAGACAAAACAAATTTTGTAAGTGAAATATGTAACAAAATCATAAGGATGGAGGAAACATTAATAACTATTTATAAACTCTATAACATTAATTTCTTTCAAAAAGAAATTACTTTCCTTCACACTTTTAAACTGTCACTTTTCTGAAAGTCAAGATAACCTTAACTCTAACCCTTATACTGAGCTCAGGGGGTGAAAGTTACAAGAGAGAAGCTCTCAACAGCTAAGAAGCAAGAAGAAGCTCAAAAAGAACTGGTGTGGATCTCATAGGCGTGCAGAGAAATGCATGCTCAACTGAGTGAAACCAAAATGAAAAAGAAGTAGAAAAGGAGCATAGAGTTCAAGACAAAATTCTAAGAAACTGCTCTCAGAGCCTGAGGGATGATGTGAAGAAGGAGGAGGGGGAGGAGGAGATCTGTAGTCTGTCAGTCTAAGGTCAACAAGAAAGCAGTAGGTACTTGTCCAGAGAAAGAACATGTTTTCCTCTCTCTCTGTCTCCTTTACCTCTGAGAGCTGGTGCTTTAATAACCTCTTTCTACCTATGCTATTTTAAAAGATGCAAATTTTAAAAACTTTTTCTTACCACTTCCATGTTTCGGGTATCAAAAAATGAATCATTTTTAAGGGAAAAAAGTCTTAGGAATAGATGCCTTTCTCCAGAGAAGAACTATTGAATTTGGATGCAGATCAAAGTATATTATAATTCATTTATCAGTGTATTTATGGTTTTATTTTGGGGGTTTGATTTTATAAGAGTGTGCTCTTACAATTTTATATGATAATACATATATGACCCAGATCAAATTGCTTACCATCTCTGGGAGAGGGTAGGGAAGGGAGAGAAGGAGATAGTTTGGATCTTTCTTAGAATTTTGGAAATCATGTTGAAAATTATTATTACATGTAAATAGGAAAATATCTTTGAATTAAAAATAAAAAACCTACCAAATTCAAAAAAAGAATAGATGTCTTTGATATTTCCAGTGAACTTATTCTATAACTGAGGACATTTCAGTTCTATGAACAGAAAGGAGGAGCTGTCAGCTTTATGGTAAAAATGGTTCTCTTGCTTTTCCTACTCTCCAGGACATATTTGGTTATCTAGCTTGTATATTCTTACTTCTGTGCCACTACCTACTTTTTACCCATCCCAAAGGACAGAGCAGTCATGGGTGAAGCTGGCATAAAGTTAAAAAAATAGGTAAATTAAAATATGTTTGTCAAGTAAAAGGAAAATTATATAGAGTATGTCTTCTGGTTAAATATATTTTTTTAATCCTGGGACTCCATTCTAGGAGCATAGGGCCACAACCAGTAGGCAATGGGTCGCTCAGGGTCCCAGCTGGGAGGTGTCTAAGCTCGGATTTGAACCTAGGACCTTTCGTCTTTAGGCCTGGCTCTCAATCCACTGAGCTAGCCCAGCTGCCCCTACTTTAGGTTGCAGTTTCTTTAGCAGATGTAGTTTTTACAGGGTGGGGTTGCTAGCCCCACACCCAACCCTCCTCCTTTTTCATCCGGGCTAGGGACCGTCCTTAGCCCAGGAGTGGTAAGGGTGGGCGATAGGGGTCAAGTGACTTGCCCAAGGTCACACAGCTGGAAGTGTCCGAGGCTGGACTTGAACCTACGACCTCCAGTCTCTAGGCCTGGCTCTCAATCCACTGAGCCACCCAGCTGCCCCCTGGGCTAGCTCAGTGGATTGAGAGCCAGGCCTAGAGACGAAAGGTCCTAGGTTCAAATCCGGGCTCAGACACTTCCCAGCTGGGTGACCCTGAGTGACCCATTGCCTACTGGTTGTGGCCCTATGCTCCTAGAATGGAGTCCCAGGATAAAAAAAAAATCCCTCTTAACTCCTCTAGTTATCCTGGTTAAATACTACCTTTGTTAATTCAAATTCTGTGAACGAATTTAATATCGACTTTCTATATGGAAGATACTTCTCTAGTATCCTTAATCATGCTTATTAAAAAACCAAATGTTTTATTTCCTCAAGCAAACTAATAATTATTTTGGTGGATGGAGTATATATTTGGGGAATAAAGGTCTTTGGTGGTATCTTAGAATCTGACTTTCCTTAAAGAATGTTATCTAGCTGAGAGGAAAGTTTAGTGCTCAAAAATGTCATAATATTCTGCTAGGATAACAATTTCTAATCATACACACTCTTGATCTCATAACTCATGGGATGTATGCTGGGGCTACAAAACACTTTTCCAGAAGCTAGTTAGATGATTTAGGCTGGCAGCATGCAGCTGTCCACTCTTGTTAGTTATGCAGAAATATCCTGCATGCTATTTAAATGCCAATTTAAGCAATTGGCACCTGTGATATTGTTCTTGTGTAACAGATGGCAAATTCAATGCCAATGTTACCTAAATACTAATGATCACATTTTAGATTTATGAATTTTTGGAAAGTCATTTAATCTCAGTAAGATTTCTTTTTCCATCTGCTAGACAGAAGTAAGAATACCTCCTATCAAACATTCAAAGATGCAAAAACATTATTATGATAATAACTAATTTGCTCAGAGCTAATTGAACGAAAGGTGCCACACAACATTTGTAATAAAAGAAAGTATTGGACCTTGAAGTTGAATATTAGTGTTATTCTATTGGAAGAACAGTGCATACATTATCTTCACAACTTAATCTCAGTTGTCATGCTAAGGAAAGTATAAAGGTAGCACAAATTGCCAATTTACAAACTGCGTTGATGATACATATATTAATCTATAGATTATTGACAATTGTGAATTTTTGGAACTGAGTGATCTAGGTGATATAGCAGATAGAGGACTGGGTCTTGAGTCAGGAAGATTTGAGTTTAAATCCAGTCTCAGGCACTTTCTAGTTGTGTCACCTTGGTAACTTGACTTCTCTTAGTCCCAATTTCCTCAGCTATCAAAAAATAGCTATAATAATAGTTCCTATCTTGCAATAAGGTCTGCTAGGTGGCGCAGTGCTGGGTCTAGAGTCGGGAAGACTCATCTTCTTGAGTTCAAATATGGCCTCGGACACTTATCAGCTTTGTGACCTTGGGAAAGTAATTTAATTCTGCCTCAGTTTCCTCTTCTGTAAAATGAGATAGAGAAGGGAATGGCCAACCACTGCCAAGAAAACCACAAATGGGTTCACAAAAGTCAGATTATGACTAAAACAACTGAACAACATCATCTTGCAAAGTTGTTGTGAGGACTAAATGAAATAATATTATCTCTGTATGCCCCAGGAAGGGACAGATATGTTTGATTATTTTCATTAATTGTAAATATGCTATTAATTTATAAATTAATTTTCTTTTTTAGTCTGCTACTTAAAGCAGTTTATTATAGTATAAGGATAGCATATTCAAAACTATTATTTTGTCAAAGAAAAGTATATTATTTTTAAAAATCCAGCAATTTAAGAACTCACTTTTCTAGGAGGTTTTTTTTGTTACAATGTGGCAAAATTTTAAAAAAATAACAAATAGTAAAACATCTGCATTTTTCTAATTCTTATTTTTAGAACTCTGTAAATGTTTTTGAAGGGCAGTAGTTTTATATCTCTCCTCTGGTCTTCCCCCGACCCCAAAGGCCTATTTTATTTTTTCTGTGGCTTTTCATGAATTTGGAAATAAGGATCTGTGATAATACAAAGAATAACCAACCCATCCATGCCTATTTATAATTTGCAACTCCCTCTGTCCAGTGGAAAATAAAAGGGGCATTATACTTAAAAGCACAGAGTGGACAACTTCATTTAGGTGGTGATCTGGAGTAGGAAAAGGTGGGGTTCTTTGGAGGAGGAAAGGATTTCCCCAGTGGTATCTTCAGCAGCTGTGGGTCACTGGGTTGTGGATAATAATATTCTGACCACTAGAAGGGGCTCATGCATATCATAGAATGGGAACATGGTGGCAAGTGAAGACTGAGTTGGAGAGTAGTTGAAAATAAAAGGTGAATGTTGGAGATGGGTCCTTTGAGATATTAAGAATGTCAAGCAGGGATCCATACAATGGGGGATGGATTAGTTCTTTTCTTCTGAAGGTACCAAATTGTCTCGAGATTTAACAGCTCCGGAGACTAAGGCTCAGTCTGATTGCTTGAAGACAAAAAGCAAGAAGTTACTGCTGGACCCTGAGGCTTGATTAGTGGGATCATCATGGCAAGGAAGCAGATCTCCATTGAATAAGAGCTATATCCTTGACTAGATATTTTTTTTGCTCAGAGTGTCCTTCCCCAATTATAACTAAATTAATTTTTTGTTAACAGATAGATGGACTATTATTAGACTATTCGTATTCTATATCATTCTAATCTTGAACCCAAGTCCTTCTCATTCTCTAATTGGTTTGGAGGCACACTCCAATAGGTCATCCCACACAGAGCCCCTTGGGGTGAGTGTGATACAGAACTGGTTGAATGATCAGATTTGGAAAGTAATTATTCATGGTTAATATTAACTTGGAAGGAGAACTCCTGTGGAATGCCCCAGGGGTCTGTGTTTGGTCCTGTGTTAACATTTTTATCAATGGCTTGGATAAAGGCATAAATGACATGCTCATCAAATTTGCTAACATAATGGATGGCAGCCTGTACACACAAAAAAGATCTTGACAGGCTAGATCCCTAAGCTAAATCTAATAAGATGAAATGTAAAGATGTATTTAAAGTCTTACAACTGAAAACAAAAATTGACTTCTCAAGTACAGGATGGGGAAGGCTTGGTTAGACATGTTTATATGGGAATTTTAATGGACTAAGAACTTCATATCAGTCTGCAGTGTGATAGGGCTCATGAGGACCACATAGAACATATTATGTTCAGTTTTGAGTGTCACAGTTTAGGAAGTTTAGGAAGGATGGATAGCATCAAGATGAGAATAATGAAATTCCTTTTAATCAAGCCCTTTGAGGATATGTTAAAGGATCTGGGAGGGGCAGCTGGGTAGCTCAGTGGAGTGAGAGTCAGGCCTAGAGACGGGAGGTCCTAGGTTCAAACCCGGCCTCAGCCACTTCCCAGCTGTGTGACCCTGGGCAAGTCACTTGACCCCCATTGCCCACCCTTACCAATCTTCCACCTATGAGACAATACACCGAAGTACAAGGGTTTAAAAAAAAACAAAACAAATAAAGGATCTGGGGACTGGGGACTGGGGGGGGGATGCAAGCTTTCTTCAACTATTTGAAGGGCTGGCATGTAGACTGAGGATCAATTTTATTCTGCTTGTATAGAAAGTGAGGCAAGGAAACCAAAATGACAAAAATTTAGGTTTCTTGAGAAAGATTTCTTAACAATTAGAGCTTTTCCAAAGTGGAATGGGCCTTGGGATATGGTAGATTCATCCTCATTGGATATCTTTGGAGCCTGGATGACCATTGTTGGATGTAATATCCATTCTGAGGTCACTCAGACAATCTGTAGTTGATCCAAGAGTTTAGTTTCCCCAGTTGCTACTTCCTTCCTTCAGGGATCTAGTGACAACCTTAAAAGGCTGGCATTCCTTGTGCTATTATTGTTCGTGAGCCTCCACTGTTGGGCTTCACATGATCAGCCAGGAACTTGTAGAAAAGTTTTTTATGAAGACGGCAAAAGAAAAACAATTTGGTACCAAATATGCCCACTAAGGGGTACCTGCTGCCCCTGAAAACACAAGATCCCAGGAAATAGTAGGTTGAAACATAAAATACAAAGGATAATAAAGCATATATGTATGGAACATATGTGGTAAAGAAAAGTATTTCATTGGCATTGGGAGTTTTTTCTCTCTGTGGACTCCTCATGAAATTCTTCCACATTCTTTTTAGGACTCCCACTGATTACAGCCTTTAGAGAATCTATAGTTAGAATTTTCTGTCATGAGGGGCCAAAACTTTGAAGCTGATGCTTTCCTTTGATGACATTATTTCTCTGTGTCTATGAGTGTCCACATTTTCCCTTGGCATTTCTTCTTAACACTGGTTTGATGTATTGTCTACAATTCCTATAGTTTATTCAACAAAATGACCACTGGATGAGGGAAAGAGCTTAATAATAATAACATATGTAATAACAATAATAACAGCATAATACTTCCTTTCTGCATCTCTCTCCCTCCTTTCTGCTTCTCTTTAGTAGAGGCCCCCTTAAGGGTTCATCTATTAAAGGCATTATTGGGCCTGGAGTTCTCCCTTGTATGATTCTAAACTGTCTCACTGAAATAAGATCTAATCTTCTCAACTAATAAGATGTTTCCCATATCACATTACCTAGCTTTCATACAATGACCCAAAGTCCTATGGTCCTTTAAAATTGACTAAGAGTGGACTGGGAGCCAAGATGAGAAATTTTAAGAATCTTCTTCAACCAACTCCAAAATAACACTTCAAAATGAATACTGGAATGAAAGAACCAACAAGGGGATGGAGTGAAGCAACTTTTCTGCCGAAAACAACTTGAAAGGTAGGCAGTGAGGGTCTAGTACACTAGACTATCCCTAAGGTGATAGGGAAGCAAAGCCTGCAGGCAAGGTCCCAAGAAAGAGTTCTGGGGCAAGCCAACAGCAAGTCCCCTCAGTCCACATATGTTCTGAATCTGGGTCCAAGCAAACATCAAGACCCTGAAATTTTGTCTAAGCCAAAGGCAATTCAAAACCACCCATACCCCTTAAAGTTCTAAGTCTCATTCCAAGTCTTTAGTGAGGTTCCAAGTCTTATTGCAGGATAGCCCATGGTATACTTGGCTGGTGCAGACCCAGAAGTAGGCTCTGAGCATCCTCCCAAATCCAAACAGAGGCTTAAGACCCAGAAAAAGGCAGTTGGCAAGGTGCCTTGTTAGTGAGAGCCCAAGGGGAGGCCTTGCGCCCTCACTAAAGCCTGCACTGAGGTCTTGGATCCTAGCACAAAGAAGTCTGCATTGCATTTGGCCCAAATAGTCTCCAAATTTTAAAAGTATAGTTTCCAGATTTTTTTTAATTTTATTTTATTTTAATTTCCAGATTTTAAAAGGAGAAAATAGACAATAAAACTATGTTAGTAGAGGTTTCTCAACCTCCCCCTTTCAGATCTAAATAAATCAAACAAATAAATCAAACAAAAAAATCAAATAAATCAAATAAAATAAACAAAAAAGAAGTGAAGTGAGTGAAATTTTAAGAAAGTTGAACTAATAGATTTCTGGAGAAAACTAAATGGAAAAAGAAAGGAATATATCGTCTTTTCAGTAGCACACGGCACCTACACAAAAACTGACTAAATATTAGGGTATAAAATCTTCACAACCAAATGCAGAAAAATGGAAATGATAAATACATTATTTTCAGATCATAATGCAATAAAAATTACAATCAATAAGGATTCACAGAAAGGTAAATCAAAATTAATTGGAAACTAAATTAATGATAAAAGGGGTGGGTCAAAGAATAAATTATATAAAAATAATTTCATTAAGGAGAATGACAATGAGGAGACAACATATCAAAATTATGAGACAGTCAAAGCAGTACTTGAGTGAAAATTTATATCTCTAAATACTTACATCAATAAAATAGAGAAAAAATAGATCAATGAACTGAGTATATAGCTTAAAAAACTAGAAAAAAAACAAATTAAAAATTCTCAATTAAAGACTAAATTGGAAATCTTAAAAATGAAAGGAGAAATTAATAAAATTGAAAGTAAGAAAATTGTTGAACTAATAAATATGAGTAGGAGTTGGTTCTATAAAAAAAAATAAAATAGAGGAGGGCAGCTGGGTGGCTCAGTGGATTGAGAGCCAGCCAGGCCAAGTTATTGGAGGTCCTAGGTTCAAATCTGGTCTCAGACACTTTCCAGTTGTGTGACCCTGGGCAAGTCACTTAACCCTAATGCCTAGCCCTTACTGCTCTTCTGTCTTAGAACCAATACACAGTATTGATTCTAAGATGGAAGGTAAGGGTTTAAAAAAATTAAAAAATAAAATAGTTAATTTGATTTTAGAAAGTAAAGAAGAAAATCAAATATATAGCACTAAAATGAAAAGGGTGAATTCACCACCAATGAAGAAGAAATTAAAGTAATCATTAGGAGTTATTTTTCTTAATTATATAACAATAAATCTGACAATCTTAAGTGAAATGGATGAATACTTACAAAAATGTAAATTGCCCAGATTAACAAGAGGAAATTGAAAACTTAAATAATTCCATCTCAGAAAAAGAAATTGAACAAGCCATTAATGAATTGCCTAAGAAAAAATCCCAGGGCTAGTGAATTCTATCAAACATTTAAAGAAAAATTAATCCTAATTCTATATAAATTATTTGGGAAAATAGGCAGAGGAGAACAAAATTTTTTTATGCCACAAATATGGCACTGCCACCTAATTCTGGAAGAAGAAAAACAAAAAGAATATTATAGGTTAATTTCATTAGCAAAAATTTTAAATGAAATACTACCAAGGAGACTATAGGATCACAAGGATCATTCACTATGACCAGGTGGGACTTACGCAAGGATTGTGTAATAATTGTATAAATAAATGCATAGTGCATTTATTATTAGGAAAACTATTAGCATAACTGGAGCCTTGACAAAATACAACAAATTCCTATTAAAAACAATAGAACTAAGAAGCTTGTAAAAATAATCAACAACTTTAGCAGAGTTGTAGGATACAAAATAAATGCACATAAATCATCAGCATTTCTATACATTTCCAACACATTAGAGCAGCAAGAGGTAGAAAGAGAAACACCATTTAAAATCACCCTAGACAATATAAAATACTTAGGAATCTATCTACCAAAACAAACACAGGAATTATATGAAAACAACTACAAAACACTTTCCAAACAAATAAAACTAGATCTAAACAATTGGAAAACCATTGATTGCTCATAGGTAGGACGAGCTAACATAATAAATATGAACATTCTACCCAAATTAATTTATCTATTTAGCGCCATACCTATCAAACTACCAAAAAACTTCTTTACTGAATTAGGAAAAACTATAACAAATTTCATTTGGAATAACAAAAGATCAAGAATATCAAAGGAAATAATGAAAAAAAATGTGAAGGAAGGGGGCCTAGCAGTACCAGATATTAAACTATACTATAAAGCAGCAGTTATCAAAACAATATGGTACTGGCTAAGAGACAGAAGGGAGGATCAGTGGAATAGACTTGGGGTAAATGACATCAACAAGACAGTATGTGATAAACCCAAAGAGCCCAACTTTGGGGACATGAATCCACTATTTGACAAAAACTGCTGGGAAATTTGGAAAACAATATGGGAGAGATTAGGTTTAGATCAACATCTCACACCCTACACCAAGATAAATTCAGAATGGGTGAATGACTTGAATATAAAGAGGGAAACTATAAATAAGTTAAGTGAACACAAAATAGTATACTTGTCAGATCTCTGGGAAAGGAAAGATTTTAAAACCAACCAAGAGTTAGAGAAAATTACAAAATGTAAATTAAATGGTTTTGATTATATTAAACTAAAAAAGCTTTTGTACAAACAAAAACAACGCAGCCAAAATCATAAGGGAAACAACAAATTGGGAAAAAAATCTTTATAATAAAAAACTCTGACAGGGGTCTAATTACTCAAATATACAAGGAGTTAAATCAATTGCATAAAAAAATCAAGCCATTCCCCAATTGATAAATGGGCAAGAGACATGAATAGACAATTTTCAGGTAAAGAAATCAAAAGTATCAATAAGCACATGAGAAAGTGTTCTAAATCTCTAATAATCAGAGAAATGCAAATCAAAACGACTCTGAGATTTAGCAGATTGGCTAAAATGAAAGAAGGGGAGAGTAATGAATGCTGGAGGGGATGTGGCAAAATTGGGACATTAATGCATTGCTGGTGGAGCTCTGAACTGATCCAACCATTCTGGATGGCAATTTGGAACTATGCTCAAAAGGCTATAAAAGAATGCCTGCCCTTTGATCCAGCCATACCATTGTTGGGTTTGTACCCCAAAGAGATCATAGATAAACAAACTTGTATGAAAATATTTATATCTGTGCTTTTTGTGGTGGCAAAAAACTGGAAAAGGAGGGGATGCCCTTCAATTGGGGATTGGCTGAACAAATTGTGGTATATGCTGGTGATGGCATACTATTGTGCTCAAAGGAATAATAAACTGGAGGAATTCCATGTGAACTGGAGAGACCTCTGGGAACAGATGCAGAGTGAAAGGAGCAGAGCCAGAAGAACATTGTACACAGAGACTGATATACTGTGGTAAAATCGAATGTAATGGACTTCTGTACTAGCAGCAATGCAATGACCCAGGA
Source organism: Gracilinanus agilis (assembly GCF_016433145.1). Lineage (NCBI taxonomy): Eukaryota > Metazoa > Chordata > Mammalia > Didelphimorphia > Didelphidae > Gracilinanus > Gracilinanus agilis. The sequence continues at coordinate 39,124,353 of NC_058135.1, read as the reverse complement.
CAATTCTGAGGGATTTATGGTAAAGATGCTACCCACATTCAGAGGAAGAACTACAGGAGTGGAAACACAGAAGAAAAACAACTGCTTGAACACATGGGTTGGGGTGGACATGATTGGGGATGTAGACTTGAAACTACCACACCAATGCAACTATCAACAATTTGGAAATAGGTCTTGATCAGTGACACGTGTTAAGACCAGTGGAAATGTGCATCGGCCATGGGTGGGGGAATGCGGGGGGTGAAGGAGAAAGTAGGAGCATGAATCATGTAACCATGTTAAAAATGAATATTAATAGTTAAAAAAATAAATAAAATAAAAAACTATAGCATATTATTCATAGTGCTGAAATATAACTTTAACTTTCGGATATATGAAATAGCAGAGATAAAGCTATTCAGAAATTGAAAATGATTTATTTCATATATATTCAAGTTACTAAGAATTTGATCTGAGCCAAGGTCTGGATTCCTAACAAATCCATGCTGATTTTTTGTGTGAAAAGTTTCTGAAGGCCAGATGTGGTGTTCATGTTTTCAGTCCCTGCTCCTGAAGAAGCATGAGGCTGGTGGATCACACCTGCAGTCTGGGAGTGTCATCAGGCTGCCTGAAGAGGGGCACATTGGGCTAGGCTGGCAATGGAAGTAGATGCTCTCACACTCTCATACTGATCAGTGTGTCTGAGGGCCCATGATTGGCACTGCCCTTGCTTAGTCAGGGTGAAAGAGGAAGATTCAGACTTAAAAGGAAAAAAGCTCCAAAACTCAGAAACTTTTTCTTTTAAACACACTTACTTTAATCTTAGAATCAATACTGTGTATTGGTTTCAAGGCAGAAGAATGGTAAGGGCTAGGCAATGGAGGTTAAATGACTTTCCCAAGGTCACACAGCTAGGAAGTGTGTGAGGTCAGATTTGAACCTAGGACCTCCCATCTCTAGGCTAGGTTCTCAATCTACTGAGCCACCTAGCTGCACCTAAGGAGCTTGGTTTTTTAAAAGAGAATTATTGACAGTTTTTGCTTGTTCAAAAATTTCCAAAGGATATTTCTTTTTCTACTCTAAAGGAAGAAAACTTAATACTTAAAAAAATTACCAACAGTATGTTAACTACTAAATGCAAAAAATGAAGGAAAAAGAGCCAAAGAAGTCTTACCTTTGGATCTACATTGATAATCTTCCTATCTCTCTTGTATTTGAAGAGCAAACCATCACAGTTATCAGCAATCACTTGATAATTGGGACTTGAGTTCAAAATAGCCACATGGCTATCCCAGTTGTAAAAGCTATAAAATAATATAATATTGATTGAATTGATGAAACTGATTAAATTACCTACTGTGATTCTGAAACTGTGGTGCTATGAAAGGAGTCCTGGCTTTGAAGTTAGAGGACCTGAATTCTCATCCTGACTCTTATTACTTAATATCTCTGTGACCTTGGGTAAGTCCTATCAACTCTCAATGCATCAGTTTCTTCTTCTGTAAGATGAAAGGGCTGGACTATATGTTTCTATTCCTAGTTCAATTCCTATGATCCTAAACATAATCAAGACTGTACTACAAACTTAAAATTCGTGAATAAGGCCAGGAACGACATTATGACAAAGTGGAGACAGAATAAAATTCTAGAAAACAAGTCAGGCCAGTCAGTTAGTCCTATATACCAGGCACTGTGCTAAATATTACAGACACAAATACAAAGAATCATAAGTAAAGATAGTTGTTAAATCACATTTTTTCATTGCTTTATATAGGATTTGTTTTTATCCAATTATCATTTTTATGTCTTTCTCTGGAAATTTTCCTTCCTCAGTTCCACTTCCAGTTTCTAATATGGTATTGTAAGAATGGCTCAGAGTTAAAAAATTCCCTTTTTCCTGTGGAAACTTTGCATGTCATGTTTTCCATTTGGCTACCTGAATTGAATACCATAACGATAAATCTTGGGAATTGATTGTATATCATACTGATGAAGCTTCAGGGAGCAGTGGAGAAAGAGCTGGACTTGGAATTAGGCAGATAAATTCAGATCCTACTTCAGATATTTATACTTACTAGTTGTATGACTGACTGAAAATGACTGAATAATGACAATTTTTATGGATAGCTCCAATTATTATAAATCATTTCCTTATATTAAAGCAAAATCTGCCTCTATGCAATTACTGGGCAGAACCAGGTTCATCCCTCTTTTGAAGCAGAGTCTTTCATATCTGCTGACTTGCTATCTTGTCTTTCCCAAATCTTCTATTCTCCAGGTGCTTCCAATCGGTCTTTGAATGGCATATTTTCCTAGTCCTCCTGCCCTTTTGTTTCCCCTTCTCTGGGCATGCTTCATTTAGCTAATGCTAGTCTGTGATCACATTGGGGCAGGTATTTCTTCTAATACTGTAAGTATTAATAATAATGATACTTTTATAATATATTTTACATATATCATCTTGAGTCTTATAACATCTTGTGAAGTAATGTTCCTTATTGTGCAGAACAGTAAAGAGAGGTACAAAGAGATGAAATGATTAGCATCACACAGCTAATAATAAGTATTTGAGGAAGAATTTGAACTTAGATCTTCCTAAAATTTTATCTACCTTGCTCATCTATATTTACTCATCTGTGTTAACTCTTGTCCAAGTCCATCTTAGAGAATCCACACAATCTATTGGGGACCCTTGTTTCTTGTGAGATTATAATAACAAAAGGTTTTTCCTATTAACTACTTCCCCAGTGATATTCTGTGGTTTGAGACAATCAGCATTATAATATCTGCAAATGGGATAATTTGGAGACTTCATCATTTCTGGAGAATCTTTCTTTCATATGTGCTCATTTTTCTGATTCCATGCTCCAGAAAGAATTTATTTTATAACATACTCCAAACAAGTGGTCTTCCCCAATGCTGGACATCTCTAATTGCTATGAAGTTTTTCCTGACAATAAGTCTAAGCTTGCCTCTCAGCTCTTAGTTGTGCCTTCTGCGGCCAAAGAGAACATGGTTTCCATAAGACTGTCCTTAAAATTTTCATTTTCATTTGGGTACTTTCCAGTTTATTAATGACTTTTTAAGAACATGCTACATAGAACTGAGCACAATATTCCAGAAGCAATCTGAGCAGAGCAGAGCCAGAGCCCTGGGATTCTAGATTTTGCTTTTTTACTCTTCTTTATTTTTTATCTTTTTTACTGTTCTGGATTCCAGGTTACTTTACACAATTTCTGCTGACTTCAGAACTACCATTTACCAACATACCTCAACATTCCTATCAATCCGCCCTTCTGAATTCAATCCAGAATTTTTTTAAAAAGGCAACCTTCTTTCATTAGTTATTCTTTCTACCATCAGGACATAAATGGCCCTTTCTCTTACTCTTTTTGATCCTGGATGGACCTTCTGGCACTGGAGGAATTATAAGATGCCAAATTCCAAGCATTTATCTAATGCCTATCATGTGCTAGGCACTATGTTAGATGGCAGTGATACAGAGACAAAAACAAATAACATTACATTTTTCTTCAAGAAGCTCCTCAATTCTCCTTCTCCCATTTCTGCCCCTATCCATTCTTCAGAAGTGTTACAGTTTATTGGGAAATGACGTGGTACACAGTGTAGCAAAGGCTCTGTAAAATCGGCATATATCAACTGACAGTCAAAGAAAGGCTTCCTCCATTACTAGCCTCAGTTTTGCTTATGTTCTTCCAAAGAGAATGATATCATAAGGTGTACCAACAATTTTATGTAGTTCATGCCTTTGGAAAATGGACAGTATTTCTAGAAGCTTTGAGGCATCTGCTCACACTTGTAAAATTTAGTCTTTTCCTTATCTTCCTCAGCCATGGGAATATGATAATATTCACCTGTATCTTCAAACCTGACTATCCTTTGACCTCTTCTTCCCCAGTCTCTCCCTATGTCCCCTGATCTGCTTTTGCCATCCCTAAGAAATGACCTTCCATCTGCTTTGTACACCATATGCAGATAGTTATTTGTATGATGTTTTCTCCATTAGAATATGAGCTCTGTGATAGCAGAGGGGATGTGCTTCTGTTATTCCTTGTATCACCAGTGCTAAGAATAAGCATAGTGCCTGGCATATAGTTAAGTGATTAATAAACATTGATCATTAACTTATCCAAAGGCAGCTTCTTATTCTCCCACCTAGCTTTGGTCACTTTGTTTCATGTCTCTCTGAATTACTGTGATTTATTATTTTTGAAGGTGTCATCTGTGAGGACAGGGAGAGTATCTTAGCTAACATTCATATTTCCTCTAGGCCCCAACTTCAGTACTTTTTACAAACTATACATTTAATAATTATTTGGTGAATTGGACAGAAATGTCTAAGAAGCCAGAATTTCAGACATATATTTTTTTGACATTGACAGTTAAAGCATCATATTATTCAAAAGAGAAATGGCCTTGCACTAATTCATTCCAAAGACCACTTTAATCTTATAAGAAGAAGTAGCAGATAGGGAATTGTGGTGACTATAATATGTAAGTACAGGTAAAAATCATCATGAGTACTAAAAGAATGCATTTCTGAGCTTGGATTTTCTCTCTGATACTATATATTCAAAATTTATTGCAAGATCGAGTTGGAATGCCATTCTAAATCTGTACTGTCAAGACTTTACTGACAAGAAGAAAGAAAATTCTCCTCAAACTCTGATGCAAAAAAACCCCACAATTAAAAATTCTATCCTATAAAATACATGTTCACTGATCTTGTAGTCTTTTTCAGAGGGATGTCAAATATAATCCATGAAAACCACATATTACTTAACAACTGTCATTATGACTTCCAGTTAAGATAGAGGCATGATAGGTCACACAGGCACTCAAATTTTCCACTTTAACTTCAATAGAAAGAGCACCATATTAAACAATGACCAAGAAACCCAAAGAGGAAAATCAGTAAACTTCTTTAAATAGCTCAGGATTGCACAAAAAGACAGCCAAAAACTGCAGACACCAGAAGGGGGGGGGGGAGGTGCTGCCAAAGAAGCTATCATGAATAGCAGTAGCAAACATGATGGAAGTATGTGGAAACACCTAAAATTGATATTTAAGGCAGCATCCTACCTGGAGAAGCCCCAGAGAAGAGAAACCCTGAGTAGCGAAGTCTACCAGTAGGGAGGGCAGGAAACTACCCATAATTCCAATTAAGGAAATTCTATGGGAGACAGAAGTTTTCCCAGAACCTTTATGGGGAGGCCCCAGAGGGACAGAATAATAGAACAGTGACCTGATTATATTGGAAGGAAAGAACATTTTTAGTAACTATTTTGCCCAATTATTCATCAACAAAACTTAAAATTTAAACATTAAAATCCATAAAAAACAAAATATCAGATCAATAGAACAATAATTTGAATGTCCTAATCTTAGAAGAAAGAGTATAAAGAGCTGATAGATTATATGTGAGTTTTAACAAATATTAAAAAATAATTCATTTTAATAAACTGTTTCCAAAATAGAGAATGAAGAGATTCTACTCAGTTCCTTTTATGATGCAAATATGGTCTTGATACCTTAACCTGGGAGAGCCAAACAAAGGGAAAGATAAAACAAAGTATAAACAAAAATTCCCAATAAATATTTATACAAAACTCATTGAAAAAATTAACATAGAAGATAAAGCAACTTATCAAAAATATACACTATGACCACATTAGGTATATGTAATGGGGAAATGCAGTATCGGTTCAATGTTAGGAAAATTATAAACCTAACAGACCATATTAGAATAAAACAAACATATATGTAATCATATTTATATGGTTATATCAATAGCTTCAGAAAAGGCTTTTTGACAAAATTCAATGTCTATTTCTGTAAAAAACCAAAAACATAAACACTGAAAATTACAGGAATAAACAAAGGGACCTCATTAAAGAATATGTTTCTAAGGTAAAGATAGAATATTTTATAAAATGGAGAAACACTCTAAGTCTTTTCCTATAAAAGGGTTAATGAAGGTTTTCTATTATTAGTACCACAACCTTCATGGAGCTTCAGAAATGCTTGTCTAGGTGAAGAATAATCAAAATTACTAAATTTGTGGTTTTGTTATTATTTTAAAATTATTCTTTCATGTTTAAAATGTAATTTAAATTTATTTTTACAATCTTATCTCTATCATCTATTAGCTCTCTTCAACTGAATAATTAAAAATGAAAAATAAATTTTCATAACAGATATATGTACCATAACAAAGCAATTCTCACTTTGACCATGTTCAAAAATATATCTCATTCTTCACTGTAAGGCTATCATATCTCTGGCAATAATAGGGGGATGGTATGTTTTATAGTCAATCCTTTGAACTGGTAATTTATGATGTGATGGTCTATTTGGAGAATCCTAGACAGTTAATTAAAGTTAATTGAAAGCTAATAATTTTAGTAAAGTAGCAAGACAAAATATACTCATACAAATCATTTGCTCTTCTGTATATTACCAAGAAAACTGAGTGGAAAGAGAAATTTTAATCAACATAATTAAAGAGTATATAAAACATGAGAGTGTCTATTTACTATTATATGAAAGGAATAGTATGAATAAACTACAGATAATCCTTTGTAGAAATAAATTTCTAAATCACTAGAGAGAGATCAGTTGGATATAGTTGAGACATACTATAAGAAAATATTATTATTAATTTATTTATATAGTGCCTTGACAATTAAAATGACAAATGTTTACTTTATTGAACTAGAAAAGTAAATAAAATTCACACAGAAAAACTAAAGAAAGAACTTTGAGCATAATGCTAAAAATAAAAGTGAGATGGAGGCCTATTAGTGTCAGATCTCAAATCTAAGAGCTTGACAATAGTCATCAAAATAGTTTAGTGGAAATTAAAAAAAGAAAAAAAAAAGTTGATCCCTGGGACAGTTTAGGCTCAGAAATATTGGGCAACAAATAAAAGAGTGTTCATTAAGCACTTTTTCATTATAGCAAAGGAATGAAAACTAAAAGGATTTTACCATTCACAGAATGTCAGGACAAATTATGACATAAATGAAATGGAATATTAATGGGTCAAAAGAAATAATTAGAAGGAAAGCAGAAAGTTGAAAAAAATATAGAAGTTTGTAAAATATGTAAGAATATGAGCCATTCCCCAATTGAAAAATGGTCAAAAGATGTGAACGGACAGTTTCTGGATGAAGAAAACAAGCAATATATAACTATATGAGAAAAATGTTCTAAATAATGATTGATTAGAGAAATGTACATCAAAACAACTCTGAGATATCATCTCACACCTATCAGATAAGCTAAAATGATAAAAGAGCAAAGTGACAAATGTTGGAGGGGATATGGAAAAATGAAGACACTAATACACTGTTGGTTGAACTGTGAACTGAGCCAATCATTATGTAGAGCAACCAATTCCATGTATACTTTTGACTCAGTAATACCACAATTAGTTTTATTTCCTAAGGCAGTCAGGAGAAAAAGAAAGAGTTGTAAAATATTTATATGTTCTAAAATATTTATAGCATCTTTCTTTGTGGTGGCAAAAAACTGGAAATTGAAGAGATGTTCATCAATTGGGGAATGACTAAACAAGTTGTGGCATATGATTGTGATGGAATACTATTGCAATGTAAGAAATGACAAGTAAGTTAATTTTTAAAATAATATTTCATTTTCCCCCTATTACACGTAAAAATAATGTTAATATCCATTTTTAAAAGGTTTGAGCTCCAAATTATCTCCTTTCTTCTGACCCTTCCATCCTTCATTCTTCCCTATCCTCTCTCCTCTCCTTGAGGCAGTGAGCAATCTGACATAGATTTTACATGTACAATCATGTAAAACATTTTTCCATATCAATCATTTTGTGGAAGAGATCTCAAATATAAAAAGAATTAAAAATAAAATATTATATTTCTGTCTGCCTTCAGTTATTTCTTGGGAGGCCAGGTAGCATCATGAATCTCTGGGATTGCCTTGCATCACTGTATTGCTAGATCATTAATAGTTCATCAAGAAATACGCTGTCACTGTGTACTATGTTCTGGTTCTTCTCACTTCACTTTGCATCTGTTCACGCAAGTCTTCCTAGATTTTTCTGAAATCATTCTGCTCATAATTTCTTAAACCACAATAATTTCTTTTACAATCTTATACCACAACTTGTTCAGCCATTCCCCAGTTGATGAACAACTCCTCAGTGTCCAATTCTTTGCTATCACAAAGATATAGAACTAGTCATTGTATTAATGAATAAGAGTTTTAGAGTACTTTGAGCATATTTCTAAATTGCTCTCCAGAATGGTTGGATCAGATTACATCTCCATCAGTGGTGTAGTAGGGTCCCAAGTTGTCCTTCATCTCCTCCTCCAACATTTATAATTTTCCTTTTCTGTCAGTTAGCCAATCAAACAAGTAAATTTTAAACTAAAAAAGAAAAGGAAGAATGAAAGGCTAGGATCCAGGAAAACTTGAACTTGTATGAAGTGGTTCAGAGTGAGGTGAGCAGAACCAAACAGTACACACTGACAGTATATTTACTGATGAACTATTAATGATCTAGCAATGCAGTGATCCAAGACAATCCCAGAGACTCGTGATGCTATCTGGCCTCCCAAGAAAGAACTGAATACAATGACTACAGCCTTGTAAAGCAAAACTACTTTGAAAGACTTTAAAACTCTGATTCATGAAATGACCAATCAGTATTGCTTTTATGCTTCTGACTCAAAAAATCTTACTTTGACTACATATAATTTCATGACCTTTAATTCTCTGTCAAGTGAGGACTAGTTATAGATACAGAGGGGTGGTGGATCATCTCTTCTAGGTTAATAATGAGACACATATTTGGACATAGTCAGACCCATGGCTCTGAGTGATTCATTGTACCAGATGTGGAGCCACAACCTGGAAGGTCAGTGATGGGAGTTGGATCTTGTATAATGGGCTGCTTTTTGATAAAACTGGAGAGGGTAAAGGGGTTGTATCCTGTACCTCAACAGCTTAAGCAGTGATAAGGGCAATGCCATTTAGTCAGGTGGTTTCACCTCAGACAAGAAGACGGTGATGGGGAAAGCAGTGGCACTTTAGTGGCACCAGAAGTGTGTACCTAGAGGCTAATGGTGATATTCGGTGGAAGCTCCAATAGCTTCTGTATTTATTAAGTACCTACAATGTTTTAGGCACTGTGCTAAGCCCTGGTAATACTATGAAAGGCAAGAAGAATGTCACTGACTTCATAGCACTTATAATTTAATGTGGAAAGGGTGGTGACATCAGGGCTTATGGGCTTCTACCAGCTAGGTAATGGCCTTACAGAGATGATTCACGTGGGCTAAAAACAGTAGTGGCTGTGGGCATATCCCCATCTGGCTATCTGATAGGCTCACAAAAGAGGTAGGTCTATGTCTATCCCTTATTGCTGTTCTAATGGGGTCCTTTTGGGGATGATGAGGCAAGTAGCTCTTGTATTGTGAAATGAACATCTGTGACTTTGACCACCTAGGCCAGTGATGAGCAAACTTTTTAAAGAGGGGGCCAAAGGAAAGGAAATGCTCATCTGTCAGTCTGTTTCTAAGGCAATTCTTTCAAAGTTTCATTGTACTGTATCCTACTCATTGTATTCATCAGATTAGGAATAATGTTGCACGGAAAGATAAAACATTCCAGGGGGCCGCCTCTGGCCTATGAGCCATAGTTTGCCCATCACTGACCCAGGGTATTGGAAGTCATGGGTCAGGAAGTGGAATGTTGTAGGCTAGGACATCATTGCCACTGAGGAGAATTGAATTACCTTCCTCCTCACCCCCATCCCTACAATTACCCACCACCAATCAGAGTTTCTGTGAGCCAAGACTATGAAATAGACCTAGGAAAGTTTTAGTTAACTTTGCTATCAAGCAGATTCTGATCTGGGACCCAGCTGTGGGACCTTAGGGCTAGGAGGATAGAAAGGTGGTTCTAAGACTGGAAAGGCTTCTGAGCCCTAAGGAACTTCCTTACTAACTATATTTAATCTCCTTGTTGGCAGCTTTTACCTGTTTATTCCTCCTTGGACTTTTTTTTGAACACCTTGGGAACTGATTCTACCTGGAGATTGGTGGTTATGTTTTTATTAAAGAAACTGTTTACATGAAACTTCTGGGTCTGAGTGATTGGTTGTACTTGATGTGGACCATGACCAGACCAAAGTTCCCAGAGAAAACAGCTTTAGGCAAGATAGCACTGGAACTTCCATACTGAATGAATTTTATATATGGGAAAAAAAAGATGCCTATGGTGACATTCCAATTTTCACATGTAATTCTTTTCTATTCACTTTTTTATATGGAAACATGTTCACATATGCTGGTGTTTACCAAGTTCTGAACAAAGTAAAAATAAAAAATATATTTGAAAAAAGGCAGCATTATGGCTCATTAATATTATTTCTATTAATCCATCACAGACCTTCTGAAAGGCACCAAAAGAATATACTGGGGACAAGAGATTCCTATTCCAGGGAGCATGACTTCACTGTACAAAGCTTAGGAATTTCTTTTCATTTGCTTGTTAATCTAAAGATAAAAAATATGGTGAACAATTTATAGGAGAGTCATGAACCAAAGCCATTCTCTGCAATGGCAGTCATTGAGGAAAGCATTCTTTTCAATGTAAACCTTTTTATCCTGTTATTAGGAGACTGTTACTATTGGGATTCCCAGTTGTTTGTTTAGGCTCATAGAATCCTGAAGCTGAAAAAAAAACTACTTCAGAGCTTATTCAGCCCAATTTCTGATTTGAAGTATGAATCTTCTCTCTTATTATTTAGTTGTGTATGACTTTTGTGACCCCATTTTGAGTTTGCTTGGCAAAGATACTATAGTGGTTTGCCATTTCCTTATCCAACTCATTTTATAGATGAGGAACTGAAGCAGAGTTAAGTGACTTGCCCAAGGTTACACTGCCATTACATATCTGAGGCCACATTTGAGTCTTCCTGACTCCAGGCTTGGTGCTCTACCCATTGCCCCCCTAGCTGCCTCTCTATAATATTACTAAAAACTGTTTATTAATAAGATTAACAATCATTTTATTGGGATATTATCTAGCATTTTTATAGATATATCACAGTCAAAAAATGATGACTACTAAATAACAGATTATAGACTTAGGGGCCACTGAGCCCAACTCCCTTATATTATAGACATAAGACCTGCCTAAAGCCTGGAGAACTTAAATTGTCCAAGATCACAAAGACAGTGTTTTGAGGTGCGATTCGAACACGGGTGTTTGTAATCACAAATCCAGAATCTCATCTCATCTTATCATTTGGAAATCTTTAACATATTATTTTATAATGTGATTATTTGGGGGTATATTATATCCTTTTGCTAAACAATCTAGCAATGAGCTTAACTAATTCTCAATGGATTCTTCAGTACTTAACAGAATATTTTGTACACAGGAAGTATTTTACATTTGGTGAGCTAGTGTTTAAATTTAGCTTTTAGGAGCCCTAAAGTGTTTAGACTTACCAAAATTTAGGTTAGTTCCCAGGCAACTGAGACATGTTTATTCCTATATACATTTCTTAACCTTTTGTGCTGTGGCATGTTGCAAGGTCATTTTGCTTCATCTCCATTTGGGAAATTTTATGCCTGAGGATATCCAGGCAGACTGGTGGTATCATTCATATGCCATGCCACACCATACCTACAAGCTAGTGACATGTTGGAACTGAGACTGTTGAGAGAGGTTCTGGCAGAGGATTCTGAGAAAAAAAAGATGCCAGAAAGGGAGAGTAAGGAAGGAATTTGATTTAGAGTTCACGTGGTGTTCTTCTTCTTGGCTCTATATGGGAAGATGTTGAGTGCTCAGGCAGTTAATACATCCCTAGCTCAGAGAGGTTGACAACTTAATGAATTGCTGTCATTGAAGTCAATGATGATTTCTATTTTACTATTAAGGACAATGGTCTTTCTTCCCATAAGGGAAAAGGAATATAAGAAGAATGAATCTTTCCTGGCGCTTACTACTATATATCCTTTAAACTTTTGGTTCTCTCTTCTTTGTCCTTCCCTTTATTGTTGTGTCTATTCCCATTTTGGTAAAAGAAATTAGTCCCCAATAAAATGGGTCAGTCTGTGAAAAGTAGGAGATGTTTCCAGGCAGCAGCAGAATAGTTTCTTCCCCAGGATATCATAAACTTTTTTGGTTGCTGTGTGATTGTATTCTTCAGCTAGTTCAAAGCTGATTTAGAAGAGAATGTAAATAGAGAAGTGAATCAAAAGATCTCCTGCACTGAGAAAGCCTCTTGGGGCAAATGCCAACCTGCTTGGGATGAGTTGGAGAGGCAGCTACCTTCCAGGTGTAATGAGTGAATCTATTCTCTGTTGCTGCTTTGCTATCTTGGTTTCGGTATTATTTAGGCAGTTTTGCAGTAAGTTTTTTAAATTATTATTTTAAAACTTTTTTGATTATGCTTTTCTTGTGATCAATGTGACCTCTCTTGTTTCACTGTTGTCTTAAATGATCCTTGACATGATTGCCTTCCACACCTCAAAAACCACTGCAATATCACTAAAAGTTACTGAAGAAAATTCTTCAAGAGCCACAACTCTTGAACAATTCCTTGGAGTAGTATCCATTATTTAAAAAAAGCACATAATTAAAAATGCAACAAAAGATTGTATATGGCAACAAATACAGTCATCTGCTTGAGAATGTGGCATTTAAAATTAATGTAAGCCCTGAGAGACTACAACTCCCAGAATTCCCTTCTACAACTTCCCTGATACCTCCCACTTCCTTTGTGGGAGGTGTTGGAGAAAGTGTAAAAGAGAAAGTTTGGCGCCTTTTTGTGGTCTCCTCTCTGCTCTCTGGAGCCTGGAGGCTGGCTGACACTATTTACCCTGATCTCTCTGGGTGCCTTTTTCCCTTTCTATCTACCTCCTAGTTTTTCCTAGACCTTCCCCTTTCTGATTAAAAAACAAACAAACAAACAAACAAAAAACCTAGCTATTCTAAACCCTAAAGTTGCTCTCCAATCTTTTATTTGAGCCTTGAAGGGCTCTCTCTGGTCAATTTCCTCCTGCCAGGGCTAGGGGACCGCTACCTTCCTTTCCCTTCCTCTCTCCTTTCTTCCATTCCATCCAACCTTTTTCCCTTCTTCCCTTCAACCCCTCACAGGAACTAATTAAAGGTCACAGAACCAGATTCATCTGGCCAGGGTCAAATGTTTTCAGCCAGTCAAATGACAGTAAAAGTATACATATATGACCACTGACATAAAAAAAAATGAGACCATATCAAAATTATTTCTTGTCCTAGATACTGTGTAGAAAACATTTTCATGCATGAGAAATGATCCTGTTTTTTTGGACTTGCATCTAGTCAGTACTCCTATATTGTAATGGATTGCTGTTTTGATCTCCAGTGCTATGTCACCATTCAAAATATCCTAGAGGCAAATTCAATATGTCCAAAGCAGAACAAATTTTTTTTCTTCACATGCACCTTTCCCAAACTTCCATATTAGTGTTGAGATCACCATCATTCTTCTAGTTAATCTGGTTTATAACCATTAGCCCATCTAATCAATTGCCCAAATTTGTTATCTTCATGTTCATAAACCCCTTTCCATAGTCACACGATTGGTACCTTAAATCAACCATCTCTCAACCTAAGTTATCACAATGGCATCTGAATTGTCTCCCTGTTTTATCTCTCTCTACTCCAATCCATTCTTTACACTTGGAATGATTTTCCCAAAGTACTGGTATTGCCCTCACTTCCAATTTAATACACTCTAGTGGCTCATTAGAAGTTCTATAATAACTTTAATAGAAACTCTTTTGTTTGAACTTCACAACCTGGCTTTTTTCCTATCTCTCAAGTTTCCTTACACATCACTCCCCTCCATGTACCCTATGGCCCTTTCTTCCTGGCCTATTTGTGGTTTCTCATGTGTAATGCTCCTCTAATACCTGGCATGCTCCTCCACTCTTCTCCTCTGCAGGTCAGAGTACTTGGCTTAAAGACTTACATCAAGTTCCACCTTCTGCAAGAGGTGATTCCAAGTCTCTCCAAGCTGCTCGTGTCTTCCCATCCAATAATACCTTGTGTCTGCTTTGTATGCACTTTGTAGTTATGTGATGTGTATGTATGTATTGTAGATACTTATATGTTTATATGTTGTTTCCCCTGGTGGAAATAATGAAGAAGACAGCACTGTTTTTGTTTTTCTCCTATGATAGTGACTCTTAGAGCACACTGATTGATGAATCTGGGATTTTGTCTTTGTGGGTCCTATCCCCAATGGTATAGCCTTCAGTCTAGTCATATCTTCTCACACTGTGGATTCTCATCTATTGTCTCCTTCCAATACTTGAGTTCTTTTTATAGGTTGGTAAACATTTTGTGGGTACCAATGGATTACCTGGGGTATCCATTTGTTATCTCTTTGCTCTCAATAAAATACTGGTCTATATTATTTACTGACATTTGTTGTATGCTTACTTTGCAAAGACAAAATTCAAATGGTCCATGCCTCTAAATGACCTATTTTTCCTAGTAAATAATACAAAAGTTTCCCAAATAACTACAATTCATGGATACTCTTGATAAAACTTGGGCTCATTTTGTTATATGATTTATGTGTTTTTCAAAAACATTGACACATCCTTTATATCATGCTTCCTCTCAAACAATTTAGCACCAGAAGATCATTATAGAAGAATTTTAGGGTGAATTACTATGAGGAATAACTTTTAGTTATACCATGACTATAACTCTGAGTCACTAATCTTATAGAGCCTCTCTAGTGCTTAAAAGAAATAAAACCTAATGATAGCTTTGAATCCATGATATATGTGATAAACTTGCTGAGGGATTTAGCCTTGTTTCCATACCACAGCCTAAGGTATCACTTATTTTGGCAAAGAAATACATTGGAGAGAATAATAATTAGATTTAACTACCATTATTCAAGTCATAAATGAGCTAGTATATGACAAAAGCTAATGTATAAAGTATATAAAGGAAGACTTTAGAATTATGTGAGTGATTCAGGACTATTCTACATTCCCACAGAGATCCTTTCTGGTTAACTATGCAATTTCATATTGCCTACACAGATTTCTTTTAACTGCACATCAGATTTCTTTGTTAATATCAAATTTTTAGGCATATGAAAATGATAAGTTTACATTCTCTTAATTTCTATTATTCATCATGCAAGTTTCTAAGACTCTAAACTTAAGAGCTGATGTCAATCTGAACTAGTAAAGGAAGCTTCCTTATTGAGAGTTCCTATTTGAATGAAATCATAGGTCTAGTTAAAAAAAACAAACAAACAAACCTCAAATACATTTATGTCTGCAGAGTGCCAGTCTGGGTAAGACCCTAGCAAAATGGAGAGACTCTAGAGACTGGGGATGGATGTGTGCTAGTATCCCAAGACCAGATGGGCTCATCACTAAATGGTTGACTATCAAGTAACAGATGGATTTTCTCAGCTAAACCAATTCATCAAACCCTTCTTAAGATACAGAAGGACAGAAGGATAGTGATTCGAGTGGTGGAGAAAGTGCCCATAGTGGTAAGATTACAGCCCACTGAAATAGCCTATTAAATAATGAAGAATGAATATGGTATATGAGAGGTAGAGTGCCTATGACACTGACTTTGGCATCAGAAAGCATGGGCTATGACTATCACATGATCTTGGGTATCTCAACCTTTCTAAAACCTCAGTTTCTAATAAATGAACTCTTTCCTATAGGATTGTTATAATAATCAAGTAAGAGAGTATGTTTTAAGTGCTTTGTAAATATAAAAATGTTATAGAAAGTCAGCAATTATCTAACAAGTAGAGAAATGGAATTATCTATGAAACAGTTTTGACAGGACTTGTCAATTTATTTTCCTTTCCTCCATTCTCTGGATTAATAAGATTTGAGGTTCTTTGTTTCCTATCTGCAAAATGAAGAAAAGGATTTAAATTCCTTAATGATGAAGAATGTTTCAAAAATCAGTTCAGTTCAATATACTGGACTACATTCAAGGCACTGTGCTAGGTGCTGGGAATACAGAAACAATGTCTCCTGTCCTCCAGGAGTTTATAATATCTACTGGGCACATGGAAGGGCCCCAATGCTGGACTGCATGGACAGAGGCAATGTAAAATCTAGTGAGAGTATTAACTGAAGGACTTTGGAAGAGCTGCTTTCTCAAAAGAATTGTATAACCATCTAAATTCCATGGAATGGCAAGTAGTTTGCCTTTCTGGAGACTTAACAGAGATAAGTCTCTTTTTATATTACATAATAGATTCTTGGGTGTGGTTCTTAAAAATAGTTGTAAAAAGTGAAATTTGGGAAATGTATAAAACTACATTTCCCGTGATCCAACATGGTCCAACTGATTTCCGTCTCCGACGTCTTGACGCAGGGGAGAGCTTAAATCTCGTGGGTTAGGAGGGAGTGGTCTCTTTGGCGAGTAGGCCATGGCCAGGAAACAGGAGACAAAATGGAGGCGGCAGTTTTGATCCCTTCGTGGTTGCCATAATTGTAAATATGAAAAATGATAAAGGCTGGTATAAATATATAAATTAGTATTTTAATTAAAGCCATGTTGATAGATAAAATCATTAGACCACGCGCTTGTAAGCATTCAAAACTGCCGCCTCCATTTTGTCTCCTGTTTCCTGGCCATGGCCTACTCGCCAAAGAGACCACTCCCTCCTAACCCACGAGATTTAAGCTCTCCCCTGCGTCAAGACGTCGGAGACGGAAATCAGTTGGACCATGTTGGATCACGGGAAATGTAGTTTTATACATTTCCCAAATTTCACTTTTTACATAGTCAAAATTACTATAGGTTTTCTTTTGGTGTCTATCAGAAGTCATATGTTTATATATAAAGGAAAACTGGTATGTTGAACATAGAAAATCCTGAGGGAACTCAATCATATCTCCCACTCGATTTCCTTTTGGGTCTCTGAGGCTGGGGTTAAGGTATGTACACCCAAGCTTTCCAGAGGAAATATTCTTCTCCAAACTTTCCTCAGTGCCTCAGTAGTGGAGAGAGGCTGATGGTACTCTAACAAAGGCTTATTATAACCTACTTAGGTTAGGAAGGAAACAATTCCTTCCCCTAGGGCTATTCAAAATGTTAGGATGGAGTGATGATTTTTAAAAGTAGAATGAATTGTAATACATTATATATAACTGCATTATAATCATCTGAAAAAGCCACAATATACATTTTTTGCACAATTTTAAGTCTATTATAGCAACATGAAGTAGTTTCTTACTTTCTAAATAACCTTTGATATAAAATAGCTGATGGATTTTTCCCACTCAAGAAAATAATGTATTTCTTGATTTGTAACAACAGTTGAATGTGATGTAAAAGGGGGTTTATCAACTTCTCTAAAAATTACTTCAAGAAACCTCTTACTTAAAATAGTGAAAGAATGCTTTCTTTTAAAGTGCAGGGTTTTGGAAACAATTTCTTCTGTGGTTGGCAAATCAATTTCCCTAAAAAGGCTGCTATAACTGAGTGTGCTGTAGATTCTGTAGCTATGAATAGAGATATACTCAACCTGTCTGGAAAGTTTGGACATCTTTCAACAACAGAATCATCAGCATAACTTCATTGCTGAGATGGAGACTTCAGGTCAGGTCCCACTTCCAATCTGGCTTCAGAGCAATAAGAAAGATGACTAATATACTGGTGCTTCCAATCATTTAAAAAAACTTTTCTGAATTAAGGGAGGATATTGCAATGAACCTCTTCATGGTTAAAAAATATTCATTTATATAATTTATAACATACTTCTTTGACCTCTTTGTTAAACAGATGACAGAAGATCTATGTTCACAAGGAAAAAGCATTTGGATTTGGAGGAGGGGGCATATGAAAAGAGAATGAATTTTTGCTCAAGACAAGAACTTGCCGGCAGCTTAGCAGGAGGGGAAAGAATATGGCTGGCAACCTTTGAGAAAGAAATGAAATTCTAAAACTTGAAAGGATGACTGAGTTTAGATTGCTCTCTGGAAATTCTAGGCTTAGTAAGCCTCTGGGCCATAATGAAACTAAACTATATGTACATACCATGGAGAAACAGAGGCATCTGGATAAACAGTCAGCTTTAATTAGGCCAATAGGTTAAAAGTTAGTGATTATTAAATCAGTACTCCAGTAATCTGCAATTGTAGACAAAAGAAAAAAGTAATTAAGTAAGCAGGACAGCCAAACTATCAAATTATTGCAAAGTTCATGGCAAAAAAGCCAGAATTCCAGAATGTCATATTTCTGTGACAATGTCTAAAGGACAGGAGGCATATTAGAATTTGGAAGGAAAGCCAAGTGTATTCTTTCAATTGCCTTGGCCAGCAGGAGAGTAAGAGACTTCTGATGTTTTTCCATCATGTTTCCTGAATGTTTAATAACAGTATCAAGTAACAAGCATTGCATCATGATAGTTCTTATTGGATGATTTGTCCACAGGGGAAGAGGCAGTTTCTAGCAGTCTGTAAGCTGGTGAAGGAATTAACCCTGGGATGAAATTACAAGTTTGGAGAGGGGGTTCAAAACATTAAAAAAACAGAATTTGGATCAAGCTGCTATTTTCTTTGATTTGTAGGAATACTATCCAAAAGTGAAATGATTTTTGATATTAAGAGAGAATATGAATATAGCCCAGTCAATCTTAAGAACTTGATCTCGAAGGGGCCTTAGAAATCATTTAGTGGCAGGAGATATAATCTGAGTAATAAGACTTAAAAATGAGGTTTCTCTTTGGGACTGAGATTATTATTTCCCCATGAAGGATGCAGGCAACGTCATTAATAGTTCAGTGAACCCCTTAATGGGGCATAGTGATCGGTCCTTGTCTGAGTACTGGTCAACTGATTCACACTTTATCAAGGATGAATGATTAAGGCTCAGCATTTGGGATGTTTGAGAATGGGTGTGGATTTATCATAGTCATATAGATAGCAATGATATATTTGCATTGAACCCAAAAAAAGGGCAGACACCTGCTGTAGTTGGCCAGATTATTAAAGATACAGGTCAGGAACTGAGCGAAGAGCATGGGTGGTGGTGAAGTCTTTATATCTGAGCAGCCCTGCCAAACTTCAAGGAACTACTTGTGACAGCCATTTAAGATTATGGTTAAGAGAGCAACATGAGGGGGCAGCTGGGTAGCTCAGTATATTGAGAACCAGGCCTAGAGACGAGAGGTCCTAGGTTCAAATCTGACCTCAGACACTTCCTAGCTGTGTGACCCTGGGCAAGTCACTTGACCTCCATTGCCTACCCTTACCACTCTTCTGCCTTGGAGCCAATATACATATTGACTCAAAGATGGAAGGTGAGGGTTTAAAAAAAAAAGAGAGAGCAACATGACTTTTCACAGAAGAGCCAGTTTTATGTACTCTCCCTCAAGGTGCCTTGCTACCTTAGGTCCGCTGTTTTGGGAGTGCTGACCCTCTGAGGGTTCCTGGGCTTATCTGACTCAGCAGTTGTTCTTTGTGGTGATCCGGTAGGTGAGCCCCATTTTCATGTTTTCTTCACATTATTTCTTCCCTCAGTGAGGGCTGAAGGGCATTGGCTGAAAGTAAGTCTTGAGGAACAGTGTTATTTTCAAAGTTCTTGGGTTCAGTGTCCTGGGCTCTCAGGTCCAAGAGAAGATGGTTGAAGTGTATAGGCATATTCTGAGTTGGCTGGCACATGCTGAATCTTATCTTTCCCTCAGGATGCTTTGCTGTTTTTGGTTGCCTTGAAGTACAAAGGCAGAAATCTTGAAAATTAAAGGAGGAATAATAGATAAGCTGGAAACCATGAAGACTGATGAAGCTTAATTGCTAGCTTTTAAAAAAAGACTAACAAAATTTAGAGGCCCTTAGCCAAACTGGGAAATAGAAGGAACCACAAACAAGCAGGACCGTTTTGAAAGTTATATGACCTTTCTTGGTGTTCAGATTTTTTTAAAAAAAATCTTACTGTGGGATTGAAGGGACTTCCAGTTAAGATGGCGCCAGAGTAAGGAGCAGCTGCTCGATCTCTCCTAACCAAAGCATACAGGACTCCTCAAGGGGACATAAAAACGATCCAGACGAATGAAGGAACCCCACAACAGGGCGCAGCATTGAAGGTATGTGGAATCGGGGCATTTCCACGCTATAAAGGGGTGAAACAGCTCTCACTAAAACTCGAGAGGAAGAAGCACCTACCCCACCCCCACACCAGGCACCTCGCACAACGCCAAGGCCAATGCACAAGAGTGAAAATAGGACAGGGGCAACCAGTAAATCACTAGCAGCCCCAGGGCTTGTGCCTGTGTGCTGCAAGAGGAGGGACCCCAAGTGGCTGGGGGGCCGCACGGACTTTCCCGAGCTTCTGCCTGGGTGAAGGCGCTGCCTCAGCCTGGGACCAAGATCTCTAACCCAGGAAATTTCCCCGAGTGTCTGCCCCGGTGAAGGCATTGCCCCAGGTGTGTTTAAAGATCTCCAGCCCACGGACTTTCCCTAGCTTCTTTGTGGGTGAAGACTGCCCTAAGTGAGAATAAATATCTCTAACGCAGAGACTTTCCCTAGCATCTGTGCGGGAGAAAGCAGTGCCCTAGGCTTAAACAAAAATCTACAGCCCAGGCTTGGACCTCGAGTGAGGACACGGAGCAGACAGGAGCACGGCTGTGGAAGCAGCCCCTGAGACTGCTGAAGGAGCCTCGGGCAGAGGGACAGATCGGGGTCTACCAGGAGGCCTGACCCTGAGGACAAGACGACTGGAGCCCCCAGGAGCTTAGAAAGCGCAGGCAGACCCTGAGTGTAAAGACAAAGCTGAAAAGGGGCAGAGCTAATAATGGCAAGCCGAGAAATCCAGAAGAAGAAAAAGATTATCAAGAAAAACTCTGGAATACTCGACAACTTTTACACAGAGAAAATCCAGACAACAGAGGAGGACAAACAAGTTATTGTATCCAAACCGTATCAAAAAAATGAAAGCTGGTCACAAGCCATTGAAGAGTTCAAAAATGAGATGTTTAAGAAGATGAAAGAGATCTGGCAAGAAAATAACAGCTTAAAAGGCAGAATTTTACAATTGGAAAGTGAGGCTCAGAAATCAAATGAACTGATAAGCAAATTGAACACCAGAAATGACCAGATTGAAAAGGAAAACCAAAAGATCATAGCCGAAAACCAAAAGATTATAGCCAAAAACCAGTCCTTAAAGGCTAGAATTGAAAAATTAGAACACAATGATCTCTCAAGACAACAAGAACAAATAAAACAAAGTCAAAAGACTGATAAAATAGAAGGAAACAAGAAATATCTTAATGAGAAAGTGAAAGACCAAGAAAACTGGTCGAGAAGAGACAATTTGAGAATCATTGGTCTTCCTGAAAAGGCAGAAATTAATAGAAACTTGGACTCCATACTTAAAGAAATTATTCAGCAAAATTGCCCTGAAGTTCTACAACAAGAGGGCAATATAGATATTAAAAGGATCCATAGAACACCCTCTACACTGGACACAGAAAAATCAACACCAAGGAATATAATAGCAAAATTCAAGAGTTTTCAAGTAAAAGAAAACATCTTACAAGAAGCCAGAAAGAGACAATTCAAATATCAAGGAGCACCAATCAGAATCACACAGGATCTGGCAGCCTCCACGCTAAAAGACTGCAAGGCTTGGAACACAATATTCAGAAAAGAAAGAGAGCTGGGCCTTCAACCACGGATCAACCACCCATTGAAACTGACTATATACTTCCAGGGGAAAGTATGGGCATTCAACAAAATTGAAGAATTCCAAGTTTTTGCACAAAAGAGACCAGGACTAAAGGGAAAGTTTGATACCCAACCACAAAAATCAAGAGAAACATGAAAAGGTAATAAATAAGAAACAGAGGGAAAAGAAAGAAAACTTATAATTTTTTAAATTTGACTCTTTAAGGGCTTAAATAAGATCTAATTATCTGTATTCCTATGTGGAGAAATGCTATGTATAATTCTCTGTAGTGAACTCTATTCACTATTATAATATTCACTATTATAGCAACCAGAAGAATAATTCATAGGGAGAGGAAAGGATACAAAATAGTCTAAGATGACATGGGGGATGAGATAGAGCGGGGGAATAATAGGGGACTCCAAGAAATATCTGAGTAAATAAGAAAAATAGGATATTCTATTTCACACAAAGAGGACATGGGAAGGGGAGGAGATAAATACTATTATAAGAAGGAGAGGAAGAGAGCATTAAGAGGGAATAATCAAACCTTATTCTCAGTGTAATCAACTCGGAGAGGGAAAAGTAGCTTTATTATCCATTGGGATAAAAACTCTAACTAACCCTTCTGAGCAAGTTAGAAGGGATAAACCAAGGGGAGCAGGGGAGTGGGGAGGACAAAAAAAGGGAGGGGACAAGGGGGAGGGAATTCATAAGGCCTTTAAAAACAAAAAGAGGGGGGAAATAAGGGAGGGGGTAGAAAGGGAAGTCAATCAAGGGAGGGGATAAGGGACAGGGTCTTAATAGCAAACCACTGGTTTTAAAGGAAATAGCTTAAGGAGAAGGGGTAGAATTGGGGGAGGATTTGAAAATGTCAGCAAATGCACAACTGATGATTATAACTCTGAATGTGAATGGGATGAACTCGCTCATAAAACGTAAGCAAATACCAGAATGGATTAGAAACCAAAATCCCACCATATGCTGTCTACAAGAAACACATATGAGGCGGGTGGACATACACAAGTTTAAGGTTCAGGGTTTGAGCAAAATCTTTTGGGCGTCAAATGAGAAAAAGAAGGCAGGAGTGGCTATTATGATTTCTGACAAAGCCAAAGTAAAAATAGATATGATTAAAAAAGACAGGGAAGGTCATTACATCCTGATTAAAGGCAGTATAAACAATGAGGAAATAACACTGCTCAATATATATGCACCAAGTGGCATAGCACCCAAATTCATAAAGGAGAAACTGGCAGAGCTCAAGAAGGAAATAGATAGTAAAACCATACTAGTGGGAGATCTAAATATTCCTCTGTCAGATCTAGATAAATCAAACCGAAAAATAAATAAGAAAGAGGTCAGAGAGGTGAATGAAGTCCTAGAAAAATTAGATCTAATTGATATGTGGAGAAAAATAAATAGGGACAAAAAGGAATACACCTTCTTTTCAGCTGCACATGGCACATTCACAAAGACTGACCATGTAATAGGACATAGAATCATTGCAAACAAATGCAAAAGAGCAGATATAATAAATGTAACCTTCTCAGATCATAATGCAATAAAAATAATAATTAGTAAGGGCACATGGACAGGAAAATCAAAAACCAATTGGAAATTAAATAATATGATTCTCCAAAAATAATTTGTCAAAGAAGAAATCATAGAAACAATCGACAATTTCATTGAAGAGAATGAAAATGATGAGACATCCTACCAAACTCTGTGGGATGCAGCCAAGGCAGTACTCAGGGGGAAATTTATATCCTTGAATGCATATATTAACAAATTAGGGAGGGCAGAGATTAATGAATTGAGTATGCAACTCAAAAAATTAGAAAGCGAACAAATTAAAAACCCTCAGATGAAAACTAAATTAGAAATACTAAAAATTAAGGGAGAAATTAATAAAATCGAAAGTAAAAGAACTATTGAATTAATAAATAAGACTAGAAGCTGGTATTTTGAAAAAACAGGTAAAATAGACAAAGTACTGGTCAATCATAAAAAAAGGAAAGAAGAAAACCAAATTGACAGTATCAAAGATGAAAAGGGAGACCTCACCTCTAATGAAGGGGAAATTAAGGCAATCATTAAAAACTATTTTGCCCAATTATATGGCAATAAATATAACAATTTAGGAGATATGGATGAATATCTACAAAAATATAAATTGCCTAGATTGACAGCAGAAGAAGTAGAATATCTAAATAATCCCATATCAGAAATCGAAATTGAACAAGGCATCAAAGAACTCCCTAGGAAGAAATCCCCAGGACCCGATGGATTCATAAGTGAATTGTATCAGACATTTAAAGAGCAACTAATCCCAATATTATACAAATTATTTGATATGATAAGCAAAGAAGGAGTCCTACCAAATTCCTTTTATGACACAAATATGGTACTGATTCCAAAGCCAGGTAGACCAAAAACAGAAAAAGAAAACTATAGACCAATCTCCCTAATGAACATAGATGCAAAAATCTTAAATAGAATATTAGCAAAGAGACTCCAGCAAGTGATCAAGAGGATCATCCACCATGATCAGGTGGGATTTATACCAGGAATGTAAGGATGGTCCAACATTAGGAAAACCATCCATATAATTGACCATATCAACAGTCTAACAAATAAAAATCACATGATTATCTCAATAGATGCTGAAAAAGCCTTTGACAAAATACAGCATCCATTCCTATTGAAAACATTGAAAAGTACAGGAATAGAAGGACCTTTCCTAAAAATAATAAACAGTATATACCTAAAACCATCAACAAGCATTATATGCAAGGGGGATATATTAGAAGCCTTCCCAATAAGATCAGGAGTGAAACAAGGATGCCCATTATCACCTCTGCTATTCAACATAGTATTAGAAACACTAGCAATAGCAATTAGAGAAGAAAAAGAAATTGAAGGTATCAAAATAGGCAATGAGGAGACTAAGCTATCACTCTTTGCAGATGATATGATGATCTACTTAAAAAATCCTAGAGAATCAATTAAGAAGCTGGTAGAAATAATCAATAACTTTAGCAAAGTTGCAGGATACAAAATAAATGCACATAAATCATCAGCATTTCTATATATTTCCAACACATTAGAGCAGCAAGAGATAGAAAGAGAAACACCATTTAAAATCACCCTAGACAATATAAAATACTTGGGAATCTATCTACCAAAACAAACACAGCAATTATATGAAAACAACTACAAAACACTTTCCAAAAAAATAAAACTGGATCTCAACAATTGGAAAAACATTAATTGTTCATGGGTAGGACGAGCTAACATAATAAAAATGAACATTCTACCCAAATTAATTTACCTATTTAGTGCCATACCTATCAAATTACCAAAAAACTTTTTTACTGAATTAGGAAAAACTATAACAAAGTTCATTTGGAATAACAAACGATCAAGAATATCAAGGGAAATAATGAAAAAAAATGTGAAGTAAGGGGGCCTAGCAGTACCAGACATTAAGCTATACTATAAAGCAGCAGTCATTAAAACAATATGGTACTGGCTAAGAGATAGAAGGGAGGATCAGTGGAATAGACTGGGGGTTAATGATGTCAGCAAGACAGTGTTTGATAAACCCAAAGAGCCCAACTTTTGGGACATGAATCCACTATTTGACAAAAACTGCTGGGAAATTTGGAAAACAATATGGGAGAGATTAGGTTTAGATCAACATCTCACACTCTACACCAAGATAAACTCAGAATGTGTGAATGACCTGAATATAAAGAGGGAAACTATAAATAAGTTAAGTGAACACAAAATAGTATACCTGTCAGATCTCTGGGAAAGGAAAGATTTTAAAACCAAGCAAGAGTTAGAGAAAATTACAAAATGTAAATTAAATGGTTTTGACTACATTAAGCTAAAAAGCTTTTGTACAAACTAAAATAATGTAGTCAAAATCAGAAGAGAAACAACAAATTGGGAAAAAATCTTTATAACAAAAAACTCTGACAGGGGTCTAATCACTCAAATATACAAGGAGCTAAATCAATTGCATAAAAAATCAAGCCATTCCCCAATTGAAAAATGGGCAAGAGACATGAATAGACAATTCTCAGGTAAAGAAATCAAAAGTATCAATAAGCACATGAGAAAGTGTTCTAAATCTCTAATAATTAGAGAAATGCAAATCAAAACAACTCTGAGGTATCACCTCACACCTAGCAGATTGGCTAAAATGAAAGAAGGGGAGAGTAATGAATGTTGGAGGGGATGTGGCAAAATTGGGACATTGATGCATTGCGGGTACAGTTGTGAACTGATCCAACCATTCTGGATGGCAATTTGGAACTATGCTCAAAGGGCTATAAAAGAATGCCTGCCCTTTGATCCAACCATACCATTGTTGGGTTTGTACCCCAAAGAGATCATAGATAAACAGACTTGCACGAAAATATTTATAGCTGCGCTTTTTGTGGTGGCAAAAAACTGGAAAAGGAGGGGATGCCCTTCAATTGGGGATTGGCTGAACAAACTGTGATATATGCTGGTGATGGAATACTATTGTGCTCAAAGGAATAATAAACTGGAGGAATTCCATGTGAACTGGAAAGACCTCCAGGAACTGATGCAGAGAGAAAGGGGCAGAGCCAGAAGAACACTGTACACAGAGACTGATATACTATGGTAAAATCGAATGTAATGGACTTTTGTACCAGCAACAATGCAATGACACAAGATAGCTCTGAGGGATTTATGGTAAAGAACGCTACCCACATTCAGAGGAAGATCTGCAGGAGAGGAAACATATAAGATAAACAATTGCTTGAATGCAGGGGATGAGGAGGACATGATTGAGGATGTGGACTCGAAACCACCACACCAATGCAACTATCAACAATTTGGAAATAGGCCCTGAATAAGGACACATGTTAAAACCAGTGGAAATATGCGTCAGCCATGGGAGGGGGAGAGTGGGGGTGAAGGGGAAAGTAGGGGCATAAAGTATGTAACCATGTTAAAAATGAATATTAATAAATGTTTAAAAAAAACACCTTACTGTGTATTGATTCTAAGGCAGAAGAGTAGTAAGGGTAGGCAATGGGGGTAAAGTGATTTGCCCAAGGTCACAGAGCCGGGAAGTGTCTGAGGCCAGATTTGAACCCAGGATCTCCCATTTCTAGGCCTGACTCTCAATCCACTGAACTTCCCAGCTGCCCTCCAGAATTTTTAAAAATGTATAATATTGACCTGGAGAAATAATTATGGTGCTATACTTTAATAAAAATAAATGAATAGATAAGCAATTAAAATGGAAGGCCCAATCATTAGTTTTGTCAATAAAAATTCCTTTCTTTTTTTTTTATGAAAAAGAGCATGTTACATTTGTTTGGTTATGAATATGGAAATGTTCATTTTTATGTGTTTAAGTTCAGAATGAAAATAATGGCAACACTTTTAAAATAAGATATCTAGATTTACAGAAGTAGTAAAGAATTTAAATAACTCAATCTCAGAAAAAAAATGGAAATAAACCACGTAGATGTAAAAAACAAACAAAATCCTCAAAGATCCTACCTAAGGTTGAGGACAACTGTTTAGAACAGTGATGGGCAAACTTTTTAAAGAAGTGGCCAAAGGAAAGGAAATGCTCATCTGTCAGTCTGCTTCTAAAGCAACTCTTTCGAAGTTTCATTGTATTGTATCCTACTCATTGTATTTGTCAGATTAGGAATAATGTCACAGGGGAGGATTGAACATTTCATGGGGCGGCATCTGGCCCATGGCCTGTAGTTTGCCCATCACTGGTTTAGAAAACTAGAAAACATTTTGGAAGTAATTGATCTAAGATTAGTATCTGACATCATACACCACAGTTGGCTCCGCATGGATACAGGAAGGAAAGAAGGAAATGTTTTGTACAATAAAATCAATTCAGGTCATTAGAATAGAAACAGTTCATCTTGGAAAAAATCTTTGTAGAAATTTCTCTGAAAAAGACTGGTAGCACAGATATGTAGAAAATTTATATAAATACATAAGAAATAGATAAATGTCAAATGATATGAACAGGTAGATTTCAAGTGAAGAAATTTAATCTATCAAGGATTGTGTGATAAAATGCTCCAAATCATTATTAATAAAGGAAAAGCATATAAAAAAAAACCTCTAGGGTTAGACTTAGAAAAATAGAAAAAGTCAGTTATTGAAGGGGTTAGTTAGAGTGAGAAAACAGATGCATTAATTTATTATTATTGGAGCTGGGAACTATTCTGGAGAATACTTAGAAACTAGGAATATGTCAGGAAGAGATCAAAAACTGAGGGAAAGGAGCCATGCATGTGCACAAAAGTATTTATATAGTGGCACTTTTTTTTTTTCCAGAATTTGAGACGTACTTCCCTTTGGGATTTCTTTCTTTTTTTTTTTTAGATTTAAATATTTTATTTTTTTAGAAAAATTTTCCATGGTTACATGATTCATGTTTTTACTTTCCCCTTCATCCCCACCAAATCCACCCCCTCCATAGCCAATGCGCATTTCCACTGATTTTCATGTGTCATCAATCAAGACCTATTTCCAAATTGTTGATAGTTGCATTGGTGTGGCAGTTGAGTCTACATCCTCAATCATGTCCACCTCAACCCATGCATTCAAGCAGTTGTTTTTCTTCTGTGTTTCCACTCCTGCAGTTCTTCCTCTGAATGTGGGTAGCGTTCTTTACCATAAATCCCTCAGAATTGTCTTGGGTCATTGCATTGCTGCTAGTGCAGAACTCCATTACATTCGATTTTACCACAGTATATCAGTCTCTGTGTACAATGTTCTTTTGGCTCTGCTCCTTTCGCTCTGCATCAGTTCCTGGAGGTCTTTCCAATTCACATGGGATTTCTCCAGTTTATTATTCCTTTGAACAAATAGTATGCCATCACCAGCATATACCACAATTTGTTCAGCCATTCCCCAATGGAAGGGCAACCCTTCATTTTCCAGTTTTTTGCCACCACAAAGAGCACAGCTATAAACATTTTTGTACAAGTCTGTTTATCTATGATCTCTTTGGGGTACAAACTCAGCAATGCTATGGCTGGATCGAAGGGCTACCTTTTAGAACTCTTTGCACATAGTTCCAAATTGCCATCCAGAATGGTTGGATCAGTTCACAACTCCACCAGCAATGCATTAGTTTCCCAATTTTGTATATAGTGGCACTTTTTTGTAGCAGCAGAGCTGGAAACATGGGTAGAATTCCCATCAACTGAGGAATGGCTGACCAAATTATAGGGAATTACTGTTGTGCCTTAAAGAAGACAAAAAACGAAAATCTAGTTATATAATAAAACTGTTTATACAATGACTGCACTCTGGAAAACTCTGAAAGCCATAAAAATCTCCTATCAGTTCAGTAAGCACTATCAAGAAGCTTCAGAACACAAACGAGAAAGAATGAGACCTTAAAAAAATACAAACAATGTAAAAACAAGTTTAGAAGGTGACAGACAACCTGGGCAATGTGGGTAGTTCCATGTTAAATTTAAATTATAATTCCTAATTTAATTCAAGATGTTATGAGTAATAGTTGCACAGAAAATGCTTTTTCTTATTCATGTTTGTTGATTTTCTATCTTGTAATTAAAAAGTTTTAAAAAGAAAAACACTTATAGGATTCCATAAGTATCTTAGGTTAATGATATAAATAATATTATAATATATAAAATTTATTAAATATTCATACTATGCTAGTGCTGGAAATGAAAATTTGTCCTTGCTCAAATGGAGCTCACATTTTACTGGTGGTCATAACATGAGAATGTAAGAAAATACAAAATAATTTGAGTATTCAATGAGGGAAATCTGCCTACTGAAAGTAATCCCTGAGCTTAAAGCCCTTGAATCACGTTATAGGGCTCAAATGGGCAGAAAGGAGGTTATGAGTGTGTTCTAAGCATAAGAGAGAACCTGGGCAAAGATGCAGATATAGGAGATGGGTAAATGGTATAGGCTAGTTTGGCTGGAATGGTGATCACATGCCAGAAAGCAGTGAGAGTCAGTGGTAATTGTGAATGCCCTTCAATAAGTCAATGACTAATCAATTCACAGGCAATCAAGCATTTGCCAAGTGTCAGGCACTGCCCTAGGCTCAGGATATGCAAAGATTTAAGTCAAATCACAACTTTTGCAGGAATGAATTTATAGTGTATTAGGGAAGCTATTGAACTGGCTGCCTCAGGTGGTTATCACACACAGAGAGTGGAATTTTTTGCTGAACCCATTTTAAAAAACTCTGGGGAGAGCCTAGAGGTAAGGCGATTGGAGTGAGAGAGGGGCAGTAGGAATAGTGGTGGTGGCCACAAGAGAGGGAAGGAAAGATACTTTCCCAGAGACTGAATGGAACTTTTGTAGTGATTGTTGCCTGGCTGCACTCCCACCCCACCCCCCTTTTGTAGCTTAGTTTAAGAGCTAGCTACTAGATAAACTGTTGGAGCAATAAATGAATTTACTCCCTTCTTTGCTTCTCCCTTCTGATTTATTGCCACATCTAAATAAGACAACTGAAATGTTGCTTGCTGGTTATTTGCATTAAAAAAATACTGTACAAGAAAAAGATAAGATAATTTTAATTACATGCTGAATTTCTGTTTTGCTACATTGTTGATAAGAAAGGAAACCTGGGGACAACAGATTATCCTAATTCTGCCAGCAGAGAGATCACCCTTCTAGCTTAGCAAAGGACTGACTGAAGGCTAGGCACATTTGTATTTTAAAGATTTTTAGCTTTGCAGAGAAAGGAAATGAAGTTAAACTGGGACCCTGTCCCTCAAGAGCTAATCTCATTATTTTTAAATTTCGACCAGGGCCTCCTTTCTTCCTGTACTGCCAAGGTGAAAGTTATCTTTACTGAGGTCTGAGGGTAGGTGGTGGTTCTTTTCATACATTTCTGAATGGACCTGAAGGAAATCATAAAACCATATTGACTGGATCTACCTCAAATTTATGTTATCTAATCTCCACCTGGCCTTTATTGATATAATGCAAACATTCTCTTCCCCCCAAACAATTCTATTATCACACTTCCCTCAAACTACCATACTCTTTCAAACCACATTTGCCCACAAGCTTCCCATAAAGTCTTAAAACCCACATGCAGACGCAGACACACACACACACACACACACACACACACACACACACACACACACACACACACACACACACACACACACACACACACCTGAAGCTATTTATTGAAAGCTCCCTCCCCTCCTTGCCTCCTCATTTCACATCATTATATCTTCCTTCATGATTGTACTCAAACCATTCTCAGATGAAGATGTGAGATCTCTACCATTTTAAAAAACTAAAGTCAAGCCTACTACTTGTATCCTTGAACCCCTCTCCTCCTATTTTCTCTATTAAATTTTTTCTACTCTTATCATGATTCTCTTATTTCTTCCTATCTTCTCCCTTATCTTAAAAGCAAAAAGAATCCTTTTAGCTCCCATCAGACATTATACTAGATTTCTCCTGGTGATAGTTGTGGTGGCTTGACTTGCCTGGCACATGTTGCTTTTGGTCTCTCATGCAGGGGGCCCTTGCTGTTTCAGCTAGCCTGGCTTGGCTGCTCTGTGGGTGGCAGTTGCTTAGCATTTTAGGGGGGATAGTTGGCCTCCTCTCAACAGATGTTGCTTTGCCAGATGATTCCTGTGAAGGCTTGGGCTGGAAGCAGGACCAGTAGTTGGGGGTTGCTGGCTCTCCCAGGGCTCCTGTACCCATCTGTCTACCAATGGCAGTTGTTCAATAGTTATTCTTGGTGGTAATGCATATATGGTGGGGCACCCTCTCTCTCCACAATGATTTTTACCCTTTTAATCTAGCCTCAGATCCTTAATTTGTGGTCTGCTCCCTGCCAAGTCACTTTATCTGCTCAATTTCCTCAACCTTAACAATGGGATAATAGCATCTGTCATAGGGTTGTTGTAAGGATCAGATAAAATATGCGTAAAGGACTTTTCAAAACTTTTAAAGTCCTATATAAATGCAATCATTATCATCACCATCATTATTATTATTATTATTGATCAATGTCAACCACAATTCCAGAATGCATAAGGAAGCATGCCTCCTAATGAGATGGTGGCCTCTGTGCACAGAGGGAGACATCTGTGTTTTGGGTCATATCTAACGGGGGATTTCATTTTGCGTGAAAATTAATTTTTGCTACAATTTTCTTAGTTGGCAGAGATGTGAGAAAAATAGATTTCTTACTTTAAAAAAAAAGTAAATTTAAAAAGGCTTATCTCTATCCCCTAAGAATAAGAAGGCAACTTGTTCTGCTATAGTCTGCCCTTTGTCCAACCATATCTGGGATACTCTGACTCAAGGTTTGACAATGAGAAAAAACAACTAGGATGCTTTTACTCTACTTCCTTAATACCTAGCATATGGATGCTCTGATAATTCAGAATCAAGACTAGAACAAAATGACAGATTCATAGTCCAGTTAGTGATTATAAGACTGCCTTCTCTATAGAGCAGAAAGAATACTTAACCTGGACATAGTATTAAGCCTGGAGAGAGACCTGGCAAAAATCCATCTATCTAGTCATCTGGGCATGGTGTGGTGACTCACAAGACCATGGAAGTTCTGCCAAGTTTGAAGGGCAGTGCTTCTACATGGGCAAGTCTCTTTCATGTGCTTAGGAGACCAGAACGGCACTGTCACTGATGGAAATAAGTGAAGAGGAAAGTCTTAGTCCCTTGGACCAAGGAAATCTTGGACCTTTTCAATCCAAGGTTCTTGGCCTTCCTTTCTAAGAGAAAACAAAAATTAGCCTAATCTTTATTGAGGGGAGAAGATGATGGTAGAAATATGAACACTCTTTATTCATCTCTAGAAATTCTAGGATGCTTACAACCACCTTTAGCAGTTCTAGTGTCGACATGGAATCTAGAGTTCCCAAACTTGTAGCTTAGTGAGGTATGATGAACCCCAAGTTTAGAAATAGTTTGTAGGTTGGAGACCCCCAAAGCTTGTGCTTGTTCCCTGTTCCCGAGAGAATCCACCCAGAAGGGAATCTCGGGCTAGCAGTAGCAGACTGAATAATGGACCCCAGGGTAAATGCTAAATACCCTTTTGTCCTAGGTAGTCTTGCCCATTGTATCAGAGACCCTGTCCCAGGAAGGCACACCTGGGCAGGAACTATCCTTTAGTATCCATTGTGTAAGTAGCCCCTTCCCTTACACCCTAGCCTCTAGCTATGATCCCTTTCTCTAGCTTGATTGTATCCTGTCAGTATACTGTCAATCATCTCTCCCAGCCCCTGGATCTTCCCAAATGGTATATAAGTTCCCCAATTTCCTTTGTCCCTAGGAGTTGTCATCTAGCGCGGTGTCACTCCCAGGGGGATCAGGGAGCAGAGCGAAGCAGTGTTCCTTTAGACTCTGCACAAGGCGCAGCTCTGCATAAGAGGCCAAGTAGCCCTCATCCCCCTTTCCCTTGATTAAAGAGTGGTTTTATGACTATTTAATAGTCCCGCGTTTTTTCTAAGTTAACACTAGGAAACAAACCTTGGAGAAGAAGAAATAATGTGGAAGAAAGGACACAGGGAGTGGAGAATAGAATTGTAGATCACAAAACCACAGAGTCTTGGCCTTGGAAGGAGCCTTATAGGTCATCTAGAACAATCCAAACTAGAAAAACCACCAATTCCCTCTACAATATTTCCTACAAGTGGGATTCAGTCTTTTACATAAAGCCTCAAAGCGAGAAGAAACATTACCCTTCAAGAAAGATCACTCCATTCCATTTCTAGCCTATGTTCTGTCTGATTTGCTTTATATCTGGTATGACTTTTTTTAAGCCCTAACAGGGATACAATTTACATAACTAGCCTTGACAAGAATACTCCTTTATAAATTTACTGAGAGGAAGTAACACTTATCATGCTTATATTTTTTCCACAGCCACGTGTACACAATGCTGATCTCAGACAAATACAAACATCTGAATGATTTGAAACACTTTCTTATTTTATAAACGAGAGCTCTCTTTCAGAATCACGCCATGCCCTAAGTCTTCTGAAATAAGAATTCCTCCAGTTTGATTTTTTAAAAAATGTTTTTGAAGTGACTTGATGTTTTAGGAAATTAGAACATTATCCATGAACATGCTCTTTATTTCAAAAGGCAGGATAGTGACTTGCTTTCTGTCTATTAAGTGCTGTCCTTAGCACTGGAATGATAATGGGTTGAAATCTTGCTTTGGAGTCTTAGTAGCTAAGAGACAAATTAGCTAGACTTTGTGTCTCTGTGTCTTCATTACAAAATGGAAAGGTAAGGGGGCAGCTGGGTAGCTCAGTGGATTGAGAGCCAGACCTAGAGATGGGAGGTCCTGGGTTCAAATCTGACCTCAGACACTTCCCAGCTGTGTGACCCTGGGCAAGTCACTTGACCCCCATTGCCTACCCTTACCACTCTTCCATCTATAAGTCAATACACAGAAGTTAAGGGTTAAAAAAAAATGGAAAGGTAATAGTACCCAATTTATAAGATTATTATGAAGTTCAGATGTATATAAAATGTTTTAAAAAATCAAAATGTCATATAAATTTCTGCTGTTTTTATTTTTGCTCCTTGCATTTTCTCTCTTTCAAAATGTTAATAGCTCTAAGTAAGAGATCAGGCAACATTTTATATTCTTAAAAATCATATTTCAGGTTGTATGATTGTTCAGTGTGGGAGAAATACTCTAAATCTTTCCTTTGAGGAGATTTTATTTTTCTTGATAAATTGAAATTTACATCAACAAATGAAATTAGTAAAGAAAGAAGTAATATTTACACCACCAAACAGAAGCCAGATGTGGAAGCACACTTCTCCAAATTAAACATTCACTGAGTTGGCAAGGAGAGACTTGGTTTCTCATTTATCCAAATGTTTCATTTGAATGGATTCTAATTTCTTCTGATTCCTTTACCCTTTTCACCATCCTTCTGTTGTCTTGTTTACCTAAGAGAGGCTCTAACGTGGTTTTGCACAGCTGCTTCCCAGATGCACTAAATAGCTCATTTTAGTCTTTAGAAATTTTTAAATGATGAGGCTAACCTTATATACCTTTCATAGAAAGTACCACTGAAATCCTTCTGAGTTTTTCTCACTGGAGTATATAGCTCATTCTGCTGAGTATTTCACTTGTTTCCTCAAAGCATTTCAAATCTTCCCCAAAATGTAGATTCATAGTATATTTAAAATTTTAAACTACATCTTCATCAATGTGTTAAACAAAAGCAAGGTTAAAAGGTGCTCATTTTTCTTATGCCAAAATCTTGCAATAATGAAAAAGCGACAATATGGAGTTTTCAGAGTTTCTCATTATTCTAGCATTCTACAAAAGTAAATAGGATACTATACAATACTAAAAACACAAAGTTGGAGACTAATATAATTGCAGGGAAGGAAATATATGGACAAAACTCTTTTATTTCATGTGTTCTTTTGACTATGCATGAACAGAGACCAGCATTATTGGGAACATTCATAAATAGCAACAGAAACGAATTTCCTATACTGATACTAATTACAGTTTGTATACAGTAATTCAATTATAACTTAGCTGATTAGTATACAGATTCAGATACATCATGATTAAATACTGCAGTCTGTTACATAACAACAGAAGTTTTTAAAAGCTAGTAACAATGTAATTAGCATATTTAACAAACGTTTCTATCCTAGACAGAAGGTTCTTACACTTTTTGTGATACAGCAAAAAGCTGGAAAAATGTGGATGCCCATCATTTGGGGAATGACTAAAAAAATGGTTATATATGAATGAGATAGAGTAATTTTGTTATAAGGAACCCTGAATGTGAGTTATTCAGAGAAACATCAGAAAGCCTGTGTGAACCAGATTTGAATAAAATTAAGTGCAATTAAACAAATATAAACAATAACTTTTACTATATGATAGAAAGTAATGGTGAAAGGCAGCAAAATTCTGATTAACTGTCATAACCAATCTAGTTGCAGTTGATGCATGGATAGATAATGTAATATTTGTTGTCACACAAGATGGCCAAGTTAATTCATTTTGCTGAACTGGTTTTCTTTGTTATATAGTAAGGTTCAATTAGGGTTTCTGCTTTTCTACATTTGTTTATGAGGTTTTTATGCCCTAATTAATAAATGGTAAGTTTTTATGAAGGTCCCACATACAGCTGAGGAAAAGGTATACTATTTTCCATTCAATTTTCTCTAGAAGTCTGTCATATCTAACTTTTCTAAAATTCTATTCATCTCCTCAACTTCTTTCTAATTTATTTTATGGTTAGATTCATATAGTTCTGAGATGGTAAAATTGAGTTCCCCAAATAGTATAGTTTTACTATCTATTTTCTCCTATAACATTTGATTTTTCCTTTAAGAATTTGGATGCTCTGACAGTTGGTGCATATATATTTAGTATTGATATTACTTTATTGTCTATGCACTTTTTAGCAACATGTGGTTTCCCTGCTTATCTATTTTTTTAAATTAAAAAAATCTTAAAAAAAAACCCCTTACTTTAAGAGAGAAAGGCAAGGGCTACTAGGCAAATGGGTCACACAGCTAGGAAGAGTCTAATGTCAAATTTGAACCAACGACATCCCATCTCCAAGTCTAGCACTCTATTCCCTGTACCACCTATCAGCTCCACTTGTCTCTTTTAATTAGGTCTATTTTTGTTTCTGCTTTGTCTGAGATCATGCTTGCTTACCCTGCCTTTTTTTTTCTTTCCTCAGCTGAAGTATAATAGAATCTGTACCAGTTTCTTATTTTTTATTCCGTATGTTTCACTGCTTCAAGTGTGTTTCTCAAAAATAAATCATTGGATTCTGGTTTCTAACGGGTAAGTTTATCATATTTACATTCATAGTTATGATTACTAACTGTGTATTTCCCTCAATCCTATTCTTCCCATTTATCCTATTCTTTCTCTCTATTTTTTATCCTCTCTCTCCTTGAAAGTCTGCTTTGGGGAGCAGTTGTGTAGCTTAGTGGAGGGAGAGCCAGGCCTAGAGAGAGGAGATCCTAGGTTCAAATCTGGTCTCAGACACTTCCTACCTATGTGACCCTGGGAAAGTCACATAACCCCCATTTGCCTAGTCCTTACCACTCTTCTGCCTCAGAACCACTACACAGTAGTGATGTTAAGACTGAAGACTGGGTTTTAATAAGGAAAAGAAAAAAAAGGAAAAGAAAAGTCTGCTTTGCTTCTGACCATTGCTCCTCTCAATCTGTCTTCTCTTCTAATCAACTCCTCACTCTACTTCTTATTGTCTTTCACTTCTACTTCACCCTGTTGGGTAAAGGAGATTTCTATTCTCTGAACTAAGCATGATGAAATCAAGTTTCAATTTCTTGCAGTTTTAGTTAATAATTTACCAAAAAGAGACATAGTATTTTGGATAGAAAGCCAGCCTCAGGTTCTGGAAGCCCTAGGTTTAAGTTTTGTCCCTGATGATTTTAGCTATGGAGAAGTCTTAATCTCTTCCCACCCTTAAGGAACTATCCAAGACTATAAGTGGCAGAGTCAGGGCCTTTCTGCATTAGTAGATGGAGTTTCTTCATTATGGGGCTTGCATACCCATAAAATCATGATTTGGTTAAAAAAATTGGA
Source organism: Gracilinanus agilis (assembly GCF_016433145.1). Taxonomy (NCBI): domain Eukaryota; kingdom Metazoa; phylum Chordata; class Mammalia; order Didelphimorphia; family Didelphidae; genus Gracilinanus; species Gracilinanus agilis. Next base: position 39,087,005 of record NC_058135.1, on the reverse strand, counting down.
TTAAAACATTAATTTTTTTGTATTTTTAGATAAGTAGTCAACTACATGTGTTCATATGTATTTATGGTGTTTTCATTTTTATAAGTGTTTTTAGTTTGATTTTAACATTTGCATGCTAAGTATGATGTTTAATAGAATAAGCCTATATTGAGAAATCTCAATATTAAGAAAATTATCTTCTTAAATCTTTATATAAGAATTTAGCCTATTTAGCAATTTGGGGGGACCCAGGGGAAAGACATTCTCATTTGGGATTCTCATTCTTGGTTGCTCTGGTTTTTCAGGAATTCACTAGAGAAAAATATGTCTTTATTTTCTTTTGATTTAGAGTGTAATTGTACAGATTTTTATGGTGCTTCTTTTACAAGCTGGATCAATTTCTCTGAGAAAACTAGTTTATTATCTAAGTAATTACATACTGATATCTGTTATATTACCCACTAAGAATATTGTAGCTAATATAGTCTTGCAGAAGTTAAGTGTGGATCAAAACTTCACACCATAATCCAATATAAGCTCAAAATGGATATATGACTTAGGTAATATCATAAACTAGATAAACAAAGAAGAAAATATCTATTGGATCTTTGGATGGGGGAAAAGTTCATGACCGAAGGAAGATTACAAAGGAGAGGATTACAGAAGACAAAATGGACAGTTTTGAATATGTTAAGACTTAAAACAAATTCTTTTTGCATAAAACAAACCTGTGTAGTTAAGATTAGAAAGCAAGCAACCAAATGAGGAAAAAAATCTTTGCATAAACTCTCTGACAAAGTTCTCATTTCTAACACATGTAAGGAACTAATTATAATTTATAAGAATAAGAGTATTTGCCAACGGATATGAACTGGCAGTTCTCAAGTGAAGAAATCCAAGCTATCTATGGCCATCTGGGAAAAAATGTTCCAAATCACCAATAATTAGAGAAATGAGCACTTCTGAGGTTCCAATTTACATCTATCAGATTGGCAAAGTTGACAAAAATGGGAAATAACAAATGTGGGAGGGGCTACAGAAAAAAAACAACAATACACACACAACAAAATGATGCTTTGCTGGAAGAGCTGAGAATTGGTCCAGCCATTCTGGAAAACATTTGGAACTATGCCCTCCAAATCATTAACTGTGCATACTCTAACTCATTGAGAGCACTACTAGATCTATACCCCAAAGAGATCAAAGAAAGAGGAAAAGGTGCTATGTGCACAAAAATATTTACAGTGTCTCTTGTTTGTAATAGCCAAGAACTTTTTCAACTTACCTCTAAGGAAGTAACTTCCTTGTACCCTCTCCCATCCCTAGCTTTTCAGTTCCCTTTTTTTTTCCTTGTTAGAATGTGATCTAAGGGGCTGTCTATCAATTGGGAATTTCTGAACAAGTTATTATAAATGAATGTAATCTAATTCTATTGTGCTACAAGATATTTGTAAGTGATCGTACAGAGAAGCATGGTAAGATATGTATGTGATGGAGAATGAAGTGAACAATACTATAACAACCTATACCATGACATCAATACTATAAAAACAAGTGTGAAAGACTTAGGAATTATGATCAGTGCAATGAATAGACAATGATTCCAGAGGCCTGACGATGAAGAAATGTTACCTATTTCTTGACATAAATGTGATGGACTTACATACAGAATGAGACACACATGTTTGGACATGGCCAATATGGGAATTTCTTTTGTTTAACTTTGTTTATTTGTTACTAAGGTTTTGTTTATCGTGTTTCCCCCAGTGAGGTGGGGGAAGGTAGGAAAGAAAAAAAATGCTTGATAATTAAAAAAAATTAATTAAAAAAAGTTCTGCAGCTAATAGGAGCAGTATGGTTTCTTAATCTATAAAATATTAGTGCTAGCACTCTGCCTCAAGCATATTATGAAGTTCCCAAATGTTTTCTTTCAAGCAGATTTAGATTGTTTGCTTAGTTATGAACTCAGTCAGTTTTTTTGAGATCTCTGCATAATGTGGATCCAGAATAGCTTTGTCTCATGGCCTAGAAACTACAAATAATCAACCTCAAGTGCTTAATCAATTTTGAGAGCCTCACTCTTTCTGGAGGCTTTTTTGAATTTGTTTTCTTTGAGTTGTCTAGTGAAGGATGAGTTTGCACCTATAGCTGGATTTCCTCTGTATTTCAGGAATCCTTGGTGAAACTCTTAGTTCCCTTAAGTTTCAGGATTCAGAAGAAAATTTTGTCCAGCAGAATCATCTTCATCTTTGTGAAAGGGTCTCCTTTTATATGTTTCTTTCCTTATTAGAATATAAACTGAGGAGTTGTCCATCAGTTGGGAATTTATGAACAAATTCTTGTAAATGTAATCTAATTCTATCGTGCTGTAAGAAATGAGTAAGTGATAGTACAGAGAAGCATGGTAAGACATGTATGAACTGATTGAGAATGAAATGAACAGTACTATAACAATTTATACTATAATATCAATACTATAAAAACGAATGTTAAAGACTTGAGAATTGTGATCAATGCAATAATAGACAAAAATTCTAGAGGGCTGACAATAAAGAAATGATGTGATAGACTAATATGCAGAATGAAACACAAATATTTGGACATGGCCAATGCCACTTTTGAAGACCAAAGTCATTTTCATGATTTCTGGATTATAGCACAGATTGTGATCTGGCATTACTAGGCTTCTTCATTTTTCCTCTTTTTCCCCACTGTTTCCTTGTAGATTCTGGTCTTTTTCTATATAAAAAAGTATTATTATTTTGACTAGTTCTATAAAGTAACTATGGAAATATGATATATATATATACATATATACGTATAAGTATATATGTATATATATGTACATATATATATATATATAGTACTTTACATGTATAAATTAATTTAGGTATAGACACTCTCAAGGTCTCTCTGAAGAACTCTGGTACTGATCGGGAGTCATGGGAAACACTGGCACAGGAAATGCCCAGCATGGAATGCTACGTTCTAAGAGCAAAGCAGAATTTCAGTAGCTCAAAAGAAACATGAGATATGCAAAGTTAAAGACATCTCCATTACAAATGTTCATATAATCTACTTTTACCCAATCTATGATAGGGCCTTTCAAGATGACATAGTGATACAGATGATACAGACACACTATATGATGCCTGACATAGTGATGTGATTTTGGTTCTCTGGGTAATAAAGGATAAAACCACCAATTTAAGTATAACCATTATTTTCATTATATTGGCACAAATTGACCACGAACACTATAGGATTATTTTTCTTCATTTATTTATGAAAAGAGTGCCCTTTAGTTGCATTTATATAAAGCCTTATATAGTGTTCATGGTTGATTTGTGCTAATTTCTTACTATTATTTCATTCTTGGTTTTGTTAGTACTGCATAGAAATGCTATTTTTTTTTGCTTTCATATTGTCTCTCACAACTTTAATGAAGATATTAATCATCTTGATTCTAAGTAAATCAATATGTCATTTGTATTAGAGACAATTTTACATAATTTTTGCCAGTGTTTATAAGTGATGCCTCTTTCTCAGCTTATTGCTATAGCTAATATTTTTAGAACTATGTCAAATTAGAGTGGAAATCATATTTAATCTTTGCTTATTGTTTATGCTTGTTGGGAAAATTGCCAGTGTTTTTCCACTGCAAATAATTCTAGCTTTGGTTTGGATGTGTATATTATTTTTTGAATCATTAAAGAAAGATCTTTCTATGCCTATTCTATTTACTTTTATTTCTTGAAAAATGAATGCAAGATTTTTTCAAAGGTTTCTTCATATCTTGACATAAATTTTTGTTCTTGTTTCATTGTCTCCCCTAATGTTTTGCACTGTACTTGATGGCAAAACTTACTAAATGCTTAATTTTATGATTAGTAATGAAGGTTGTTAACCATCCTTGCAATCTTGAGATAAATGTAAATTCCTTAGGATCTATTATATATTTAAAAACACATTTCTGTAATCTTTGTTAAATTCATTGCAGTGAACTTTTTCTCTAGCTTACTTTTTCTTTATGTTACCTTTCCTCACTCTGGATTATCAGGGGCAAATTTGTTAGCTTCTTACCCCTCAAATAGTGCGAATGATTTTCGTAGCCTAGATATTTATTTCCCTTAAAACATTTAATGGAATTCACTTGTCACTCTATTTGTTCTAGAGTTTGTAGTTATTTTATGGCTTTCTCACATTTTCCTAATACTGTGTAGTTTAGGATATCTTTTTCTTGTTTTGTAATACGAATGATTTTTGTTTTAGATAGTCATCATAGATAGTCCTCATTTCCTTTCACTCTCGTTTTTTTTAAGGAACACAAATGTATAATTCTGGATAATTTCCTTTTATTTCTTCTTTTTTTCTTCAGTTGACTCTGAATTTGCCTTGAGCATCTTCAAGCTACTGATTTGATTTTTCTTCCTCTAATTTTTGAATCAAGTTAATGGATTACCAATTTTGATGATAAAGCATTTCTTACTTAAGCTATCACTTCTTTTTATTTAAATTTTATTTTTACAAGGTAAACTTTATCTTATTTTAAAAAATATTTTACATGTTTACATAATTAATCTTCTTTCCCTCCCCTCTTCCTTCCTACCTCCTAGATCCAATAACAAAGCACTTCTACTGGGTAATACAAGTGTTATCACTTATACCCATTTCTATATTATTCATTTTTACAACAGAGCAATCTTTTAAAACAAAAACCCCAAATCATATATCTTATAAACAAATGATAAGTTATTTGTTTTTCTTCTGTGTTTCTACTTCCACAGTTCTTTCTCTCAATGTGGATAGCATTCTTTCTCATAAATCCCTTCAGATTTATGTAAAGTCCCACAATGTTTCACTTTCTGTGTATAATGTTCTCTTGGTTCTGCTCATTTCACTCTGCATCAGTTCCTGGAAGTTCTTCCAGTTCATATAGAAATCCTCTAGTTCATCATTCCTTACAACATAATAGTATTCCATCACCATCAGATACCCCAATTTGTTCAGCCATTCCTCAATTAAGGGACACCTCCTCATTTTCCAATTTTTTGCCACCACAAGGAAAAGCTATCACTTCTATAGCTTTTTATTTTTACTTTTATCTGTCACCTAAAATTTTCATGATTTCTTGGTACATACATTCTTGGTTAGTGACAAAAAGTTGATTTTGACTCAACTTTGTAATAATTAAGGTATGAATAATTAGAATAGTATTTATTAGAAAGTACATTCCCTTTCATCAGAATGGGTCATTCAGAAGCTATAGAGGGTGTTCAAGTATTATTCAGGGCTGTACTAGCTTTTCCTTCAAAGTATATTCAATCTTTATGATTCTTTACATTTAGCTACTATTTAAACTTTGGCTTAAAGAGCAAATTGGTATTCTTAAGAAAAATAGGGTTTCTCCATGACTTATAGGCTTCAATTTCAAATCATTCATTTATAGAATATTCTCATTTTACCCAGTTACTATAATAATCTATGACAAATAGCTGTTTTTGGAGCTCATACCAGGTAAGAGGTTATCACCTAAACTTCTACTTAACCTCCATAGAATCATGTACCAGTTTCAGAAATTAGGGTGAAAATGTACCCAAGCATCATATAAATGGGCATTTCAGTAAAAACCTGAGAGAAAATTTTAGTCTTAACTGAGTTCTATTCTAGTATTGGAGATTCTCTTGAAGTCAGCTTAGATTTTCTCTACCTAATCCCATAATTTTTTAAAAATAAAGTTTAAATAGATCTAATTTTTTGAATATTAAATTTTTTATTGAAAAAAATGAGTTCCAAATGGATACTTTTAAAATTACGAGAACCACACATTCTAGGCAACGAAGACACGTATCTTGGGAAACATAACTGAGGTTCAACATACCAGGACCAATCTTCCCTTAAACACTTTTAGGTTGAAGCCATAATTAAAAGCCAATTTTAGCTCTCTCCAAAACTATTCCACACATAAGGTTGTGGGTCACTATAATTCCTACTCATGATGACAGAAATGAAGGCCTAGTTAAGTACAAAGGGACACTTTCTGCCAAATACAATGATAGAAGGGAAGTGGTCAGGGTGGGGACAGGATGGTTGAAATACCACAGTCTTAACCATGAACACCAGGATTGTTGTAACTTTTGCTAAAAATACCAAATTAAGAATTGTCAAATTATGAAATTTAAAAAATGAAGATTGTGAATTGGAGAGGATTTTGAAGACCAAAGCAAAACAATCTTATTTTTCTTTATATCAAGATATCCTGCATCCAGATGAGAAATGTTTTTTATCCATGATATTCTTCTTCCCTCAAAAACCACAGACTACTTCTTTTAAAGCACTTAGAATCAGGCATGTTGGTGAGGGACATTATGATATAGTCAAGTGCTGGACCTGGAAGACTTAGGTTCAAATTGTACTTCAGAAATATCCTGCCCATATGGCTCTAGACAAATCACTTGACCTTTCTTGGCCTCAGCTCCTCAACTATTAAAGAAGGAAATTGGGCTTGATGGCTTCTAAGGTTCATTCTAACTACATCTATAACCCTATCAGATGCATTGATTGTTATATAGATTTTTTGTAGTTGTTGCATCAGGAAAGAATCTTTAAAGACCATCCAGTCCAACATCCTCATTTACAAATGTGAAAATTAAGGAACAGAGAAGAGGGATGATTTTTTCCAGGTCACATAATTTTTGAAAGAATGAGGATATGGTTTCAGGTTTGGATTTGGCTTCACATCTAACATTCTTTTCACTATATTATGCTGCATTTTACATCAACAAGTTGCAAAACTTTTAGTTCTTTGTTTGGTGGAAGGCCAAAGAATGAATGTAAGTGACTAGGTCTTTGGTTTGCTAAGTCAGGTTAAAGTAGGATCCTCATTTTGGGTTAATTGTTTTAGAGAAGAAGCCTACAACAACTACTCACTGACAACCCAAAGGCAGGTAAGGCTCTGGAAGTGGCAATATTTGCCAAACCATTAATTCTGCTTCCATTTGAGTTCCTAAAGCCATCATTCCATGAAGCAACTCTTGTAGAGAAGGAATCAGCCCTATTAACCAACTGCCACCAACATGGTAGACAAGCCAGCTTAGCTTAGAGGCAAGAATACCTGATCCCTGAGAAAGAGATAAAAGGCATCAAATACCATTAAAAGTTAGTTTTAGCTCTCTCCAAAACTATTCCACACCTAAGGTTGTGGGCCCCTATAATTCCTATCCATGATGACAGAAGTGAAGGCCTAGTTAAGTACAAAGGCACACATTGTATCAAATCAAATAAAATTACCAACACCACCAATAATTACTTCCATTCAAGACCCTGATTGAGCTTATCTAGACTCCTGAACCCAAATGTCTTAAGAATAGCAATGATTCCTGGTGACCCTTTAGCCATCATCTAGGGAAGAAACCAGTGGAAAATGCTACCTGCTCCTATGGGTATTATACTGCAATCACAGCTAGTGAAGACCTGGAAAAGAAATTTCTCACTACCAAAGTCCTTGGTACTGTCCAATAATTCACTATCTGTTGCTGATAAGTTTTTATCAGTTGAAATGACACTAAAGAAGAAGCATGGATAAGACTTTCTATCTTACATGTAAGTGAAACCTTCTAAATGTGTTGTCTCATCAACTAAAATTCAAGTACTTGAATAGCAATTATATTATTTTTCTGTTTGTATCCCTAGCACTTGATAGTGTTTTGAACAAAGTAAATGCTTAATATACGCCCATTGTTCTTCCATTTAATCAAACAATGGTCAGTAAACTAACATTTGTTAAGCACTTACTATGTGCCTAGCACTGTGCTAAGCACTGAACACACAATGGTAAGTGCTCTCAAGAAGCTCATGGTCTAATTCAAGAGACAATTGGCAAACAACTATGTACAAACAAGACATAGACAGGAAAAATTGTAGATAATCGGCAGAAGGTTAAAAAAACCATCACTGAGGTAGGTCAAGAAAAGGGCAGGGTGGGATTTTAGCTGGAATTTAAAGGAAGCATGAGACAGAGATGATGAAATGGGGAGGAGGCATTCCAGGCAAGGGAGATAGCCAGTGAAAAAATTCTAGTCTAGTGATGGAGTGAAGAATAGCAAAAGAACCAGTTTTATTAGATCATAGCCTTCTGGGGAGGTGATCAGAAAAGTAGAATTGGGCTAGGTTGTGAAGGGCTTTAAAAGTCAAGAGGATTTGGGGCTCAATGGATAGAGAGCCAGGCCTGGAGATGGGAGGTCCTGGGTTCAAATCTGACCTCAGACACTTCCTAGCTGTATGAACCGACCCTGAGCAAGTCACTTACCCCCTCCTCCCCGCCCCATTGCCTAGCCCTTACTGTTCTTCTGCCTTGAAACCAATATTTTGAATGAATGGAAGGTAGGGGTTTAAAAAAAAGTCAGAGGATTTTGTATTTGTTACCTGGAGGTGAGAGGAAGCCAGTGAAGGTGACTGAGTAAGAAGGTGACATGGCAGACCCGTGCTTTAGGGAAGTCATTCTGATAGCTGATTTGAGGATAGACTGGAATCAGGAGAGACTGAAGTGGGGAGACCATAAGCGCCCTATTGCAATAGTCCGATTTGAAGCGATGGGGACTCCGCCAGAAGACTTTGACCACCAATGGGATATGGAGGGTATGAGACAGGAGGGAGTTGAGGATGGCATTTGGGATGCAGGCCTGGTTGACAGGAAATGGTAATGGGAAAGTTAAAGAAGAGAGTGGGTTTGGAGAAAAAGATGATAAGTTTGGGATTGGACATACTTATTGAATTTAGGATGTCTATAGGAAGGACATCAAGTTAGAATTGTCCAATAAGCAGATGGGAGTTAGTAGAGAGGGTTGTTGATAGAAAAGTATATATGAGAATAGCAGAGATGATAATGGAATCCATAGGAGTTAATGAGATCACCAAGCAAAACAGTGGAGAAGAAGGAAAGAAGAGGCCCAGGAGAGTGCCTTGGTGGAGAGTAGGAATGATGTAGAGAAAGATCTATCACTGAGAACAGGTGGTTGGACATGGAGGAGGGATAGAGTCATGGAAACCCAGAGAGAAGAGAGTATCAAAGGCTGCAGATAAATCAAGGAGTAGGAGGGTTGAGGCACAGACATAGATTTGGAGATGAAGAAATCATTAGTAACTTTTTTTTAGTTCAGTGATGAGGTCGGAAGCCAGCAAAGAGTAAGGTGAAAGGAGTTGAAGACACTGGTTGTCAGGGGCCTTCTTAAGCAGTTAAGTGACTGGGCAAGTCACTTAATCCTGCTTGCCTCAGTTTCTCATCAGTAAAATGAGCTGGAGAAGGAAATGGCAAAGCATTCCAGTATCTTTGCCAAGAAAATCCCAAATGGAGTCACCAAGAATCAGATGCAACTGAAATCATTAAACAACAAATAAGTATGCTTGTGGGCAGGAGGGAAAACAGTCAGTAGAGAGGAAGGTAGGGATTAAAGAATAATTAAAAATAGTGATGATAAAGGAGAAATGTTAGAGAAGACAGGATGCAGTGGGATTACTTGTGCTCATAGAGGGATTTGGCTTGGACAAAAGGTTCACGGCTGACATTTACATGAACTTATCCAATAGTATTTCTTCTTGCCTTCACACTTCTTCATGTGATATAGAGGAGATAGTAGCAGAGGTTCTCTGAGTAATGTGAGATGAAGAGAAGGGGATAAAAACGAGCCCTTAGCGAATGGCCTTAACATTTTCAACAAAATATGAGGTAAGGTTTTCTCTGGGAGGCTGGGAGAAGGGATAAGAGTCGTGAAAAGATTAGGAAAAGATGCTGGAAGGATTCCTTGGCTTTAGCAAGGGCCCAATGGAGATTATATAACATATAATTTGTAGTGGACCCAGTTAGCCTGCTTTTATGATTTTGTCCAGATTCATTTCAGCAGCATGTGAGCATGAACCATAGCAGCAGAAATTGGGACTAACCCAAGGTTGGGACTTGATGCAGCAGAACTGGGGAGACAATAAGGGGGCAAGGGACTTGAAAGAAGAGGGCTATGTAGAGATGAACTGGTTCACCAAGGGGTCAACATGAGGAAGGGATGAGAGTTGTAGTGTAATATGATAGTGCCTTTTACTTAGTAAAAGACAAAGATGAAAAAAGAATAAAGGAAAAAGTCCCTGTTGTCAAGGAACAAGGTCCATTTTTATCACTTTTGTATCACCAGAGACTTAAGCAATTTTCTTGCAATCTTATGTTAAAGAAACTCTGCTTACTGGTAAAATTTCAACATTTTTGATTATGTTGGGAAAATATTTACTTCATAGGAAGTACTCTTCAGTCTGATAAATAAGTCTTAAAGTTGGTTGATACATGGCTTGGTTTTCTGTGTATCATTCTGTGTTCTATGCAGACTACTGCTAATTAAAAATCTAAAAATTAAATTGACAATTTTTATTAGTATGTGGCTTTAACTTAAGATAGGCTTTTTTAAGGAATAGGAATTTTTGAAGCCTGAAGATATTAGATTTCTGAACTAAAGCAACAGTATTATTGGCACTAAAAGGGAATCTGATCTTATGTTATAATGTTTTAGTATAAGATACTAATTGTGAATGATTGTGGATCAATACTAAAGTTGTTTTAGCATTATTTTAAGGGTATTTAGGTTTAAAGGAACCTAGGACAAGATGCTATCATTATTCTTTTATATTTAATGTTCTTTGGACAATATTGCATAGGTGAGTGAAATAATTACTTTTATAGCTGAATAAAATTAGTGGCATGCCAGCTCGTCTTGGGATCGTGGAGACTTCATCCGCTTTCCACAAAATACTGAGCTTCTGTGATAGATCACTATATATTGAAGCTGTTTCCATGCTTGGATTAAAGTATTATGGTTTAAGGTGATGCTTAAGAGACTATAGAACATAGTTTGGTCTGTGATAGTATTCCAGTTAGTTCAAATGTAACTTATTGGCTGAGATCTCCAGGATACTTTGAGGTAGGTCTTTTTCTTACCATGGGAATTTACCATCTATGAGTTCATGAAACAGCATACTTCTAACATGTAATTCTAGCCCCTACAGCAGGTCTGGCTAGGAGTACAATAGGTACTATATTTTTAGAGGTGGCAGTGATGTGCCACACCGTTTCCATCAATTCCTTTTACAGTATGCACTGATAACTAAGCTCAGTTTCTATAAGAATAGTCCTTTCACAATTCCTACTGCAATGATAAAATGAATCCATAAAGCAATCATCAAATGAGTACTTTGATGAAATATTGTTGATTGAGTTTGTACAAATATCACCTGTAGAGGACTTTCCGATTACATTCTTGCAAACTCTGATAATTCCTAGGCTGGTCCATCTAGAGGTAATGCACTTTCTTTTTAAAAAGAACCCTTACCTTCTGCCTTAGAATCAAAACTGTGTATTGGTTCCAAGGCAGAAGAATGGTAAGGGCTAGACAATGGGGGTCAAGTGACTTGCCCAGGGTCATATAGCTAGGAAGTATCTGAGGCCAGATTTGAACCTAGGATCTTCCATCTCTAGGTCTAGCTCTCCATCCACTGAACCACCTAGCTGACCCCTAGTAACGAAATTTCAATTACATTCTACAAATTCAATGGCATGTTGGGTCAATAAGCCTATACTGTTCCATCCAGCAATCTCTACTTATCCACTAATCTTCAATAGCTCACTGCCTTGTGGCTGCTTCCCTCCTTCCTAATGGGGAGGCTGGTAGAGGCACAGGAATAAGAGCAAGGCAACAAAATTAGACTATTTCTACCTGGTGACTAGGACATATGTATGACTGGCTTATGAGTGATTTCCATTCGAGTAAAGAAATATTCAAAGGATTCATGATAGCTGCAATTATATTCATAATCTTAGAAATTTTACTGCTGCACTAGTAAAAACAATGACAAAATGACAACTAAAAATGATGGTCTTAAATGATATATTTAAAATTTCATCCTGGAGGTAACAAGACTGAAAAAAGTAGAATTGGGGAAAGGGGTTAAGATGGCGGCAGAGTAAGAAGCAGCTCTTAACCTCTCCTGACCAAAACACACAAAACTCCTCAAAGGGACATAAAAACAAGTCCAGACGAACGGAGGAACCCCACAACAGGGCACAGCGTGGAAGGTACGTGGAATCGAGACATTTCCATGTTATAAAGGGGTGAAACAGCTCTCACCAAATCGCAGGCTGAGCAACCACCCCACCCCCACCCCCTCCACACACATCTATAGCGCCGAAGCCAGCTAAAAAGAAATAGAGCAAGTTTGGGGCACCCATCAAGTCATTGGCAGCTCCGGGGCCTGTTCCTGAGAGCAGCAAGATTTAGGACCCCATTAAGCCAAAAAACGCACGCGAAATCTGAGCGCGGGAGCAGAGAGTGGACGCAGAGCGTGGGCTGAAAGCACAGGCACGGGCGGAGGCGTGGGTGGAGGCAGACACAGCCAGGAACCAAAGCCTAAGTGGGGAACCAGTGTGGACGGATATACAACTGTGGAAGCAGCGCCCTGAGACTTGTAAAGGAACCTCCAGCAGAGGATCAAGCGAGGGGTCCACCAGGGGGCTTGACCTTGGAAAAAACCAGAACTCAGACCTCAGGAGCCAATAGACCGCGGACAGACACTGAGCGCAAGGATAAATCTGAGAAGCTGCTGGGCTAACAATGGCTACTCAGTCTCAGGAAGTTCAGAAGAGAAAGAATAACAACAAGAAAAAGAAGTCTTTAACACTCGACAGCTTTTACACAGAGAAAATCCAGACAACCGAGCAAACAGAGGAGGAGAACAAACAAGCATCCGGACCTTCCTCAAATAAGGAAAACTCCTCACAAGCTATGGAAGAGTTCAAAACTGAGATTTTGAGGAAAATGGAAGAGATCTGGCAAGAAAATAACTGTTTAAAAGGTAGAATCATGCAACTGGAAAGTGAGGCTCAGAAATTGAACACCAGAAATGACCAGATTGAAAAGAATACCCAAAGATTATGGCCAAAAACCAGAAGATAATGGCCGAAAACCAGAAGATTATGGCCGAAAACCGAAAGATTATAGCCAAAAATCAATCCCTAAAGGCTAGAATTGAGCAAGTAGAAACTAATGATCTCTACAACAAGAACAAATAAAACAAAGCCAAAAGACTGAAAAAATAGAAGGAAACATGAAATATCTCAATGAGAGAGTGACAGACCAAGAAAACCGGTCTAGAAGAGACAATTTGAGACTAATTGGTCTTCCAGAAAAACCAGAAATTAATAGAAACCTGGACTCCATACTAACAGAAATAATTCAGCAAAATTGCCCTGAAGTCCTACAACAAGAGGGCAATATAGACACTGAAAGGATTCATAGAACACCTGCGGCATTCGATCAAGAAAGGAAAACACCAAGAAATATCATTGCAAAATTCAAGAGTTTCCAAGCAAAAGAAAAAATCTTACAAGAAGCCAGAAAGAAACAATTCAAATATCAAGGAGCACCAATCAGGATCACACAGGATCTGGCAGCCTCAACACTAAAAGACCGCAAGGCATGGAATATAATATTCAGAAAGGCAAGAGAGCTGGGCCTGCAACCACGGATCAACTACCCATCAAAATTGACTATATATTTCCAGGGGAAAGTATGGGCATTCAACAAAATTGAAGAATTCCAGGTATTTGCACAGAAAAGACCAGGGCTTTAAGGGCCTCAGTGAGATCTAATTATCTGTATTCCTATGTAGAGAAATGTTATGTTTAATTCTCTGTAGTGAACTCTATTCACTATTATAATATTCACTATTATAGTAATCAGAAGAATAATT
>NC_058135.1:39038402-39068396 GCF_016433145.1 Gracilinanus agilis | reverse complement strand
ACCAGCAGCAATACAATGACCCAGGACAATTCTGAGGGATTTATGGTAAAGATGCTACCCACATTCAGAGGAAGGACTGCAGGAGAGGAAACATATAAGAAAAACAACTGCTTGAACGCATGGGTCGGGGTGGACATGATTGGGGGTGTGGACTCGAAACTACCACACCAATGCAACTACCAACAATTTGGAAATTGGTCTTGATCAAGGACACATGACAAAACTAGTGGAAATGGGCATCGGCTATGGGTGGGGGGTGTGCGGGGGTTGGGGGGTTGAAGGGGAAAGGAGGAGCATGAATCATGTAACCATGTTAAAAATGAATATTAATAAATGTTAAAAAAAAAGTAGAATTGGGTCCTGAACCTTTTCCAAGTCCATCTGAGCATTCATGGATAAATTTCATACAAATGCCTAAGGTCATGGGCTTTGAATATGTTTTGGCATTTGTCTATAAATTTTCAAGATGGATGTCTTAACACTTATAGAAAAACTTTTAAAATCATGTTTTCCAGTTTGAGGTCTCTTGAATAACATCAAGTGACAAAAGGATCAATTTTACAGGTCAGGCCATTAAGGAATAAAAAGTTAAAAAGTATTATTTTAATCCCCCAAATGCATTGTCCATATTACCTTACAGGGCAAGGTGGAAAGAACAAATAGTATGTGAAAATTGAAATTTTCAAAACTTTCAGATGAGTTATTGGTATTCTGTTTTGATTTGCATTTCACATACTCCCCTTTTCTCCCTTGATTGAATCCCTTTTTCTCTATTACTCCTCTGGTGAAATGCTTAACTTTCCTATTCTAAACTGCTACAAAATGATGCTGATGGACTATGTATTCTGAGTGGGTCAGAAAAGTTATAAAAATCAAATCTGTATTACAGGAATTTGAATTTGCTATAATGGGAGCAAATGCTTTGGCCTGTTAATAAATAAATCTCTTTTCTTTGAGTTTGGTTTCCTTTCCATGGTCATTTTTCTATATTCTCCCAAGAGGTCAAGAGAATTACCTGACACTATAAATACACCCATGCCTCCATCACTCAAAATGACCCCCCCAAAACAAAACAAAAAACAATCTCTTCATCTCTAAATCTAAAGCTCACTTTTCAGTCCCTATCCTCCTAAGGCCATGGTAGTGAACCTATGGTATATGTGCCAGACACAGAGTTCACCAGAGTTTGTTACTAGAAAGCCAGAGGGGCATGGGGTCAAGCTGCTCCCACTCCCCTCCCCTTCTTCATGCGTGCCTAAGGACATTTCTCATTATCACCCACCCCTCTTAAAAGGTTTGCCACTGTTGTCCTAATGCTTTGTCATACTCAACTCTTTACTCTCACATTCCCATATCCAAAGTGTTATCAAATTCTGTCTATTCTACCTTCTCACCGTCTCTTCTATAAGCCTATTCTGACATTGCCACCACCTTGGATCAGACCCTCATCACCTCGTGCTTGGTTATTTCAGTAGGCTTCTGAATGGTTCCCATGATTCAACTTTTCACACTCTGGTCTTCTATACCCCAGCTAACAGTGATCTTTCTAAAGCAATGCACTCTATATTCTATACTTAAACTCCAGTTTCCACTTGTCACTTCCAGAATCAAATACAAAACCCTCTTTTTGGCTAAAGCCCTCCATAATCTTATTCCTGCCTACTTTTTTAGTCTTCTTTTACTCTGCTCTCCTCCATGTCCTGGGACACTGGTCTCCTTGTTGCTCCTGAACAAGGTGTTCTATCTCCAGACAAGGCTTTTTCACTGGCTGTTCCTATGATTGTAATTTTCTCCTTCCTCAACTCTGCCTTCTGGATTCCCTGGCTCCCTTCAAGTCTCAGCTAAAAAAATCATATACCTTCAATATATCCTATCTTTATCTTGTTTTTATTCTGTTTTTTATTTATTTACATGCTGTCTCCCCCATAAGACTGTGAGCTCCTTGAGAATAGGGACTGCTAATAACTTTTTTTTCTTAATATCTTCAGCATGGCATCTGGCACAAAGTAAGTGCTCCATAAATGAATAAGGAATGACTAGTATTTTGGCAGGTTTTTGACCTGCTTATCATTTGCTCTAGGAAAATCTATTGAGCCTGTTTATCTTGTTTGGTCAGGTAGTGTTAAACTTTCTGTAGGGACTTTAGAGTGATGGACCTTATATTTCATTAATATTCTGTAGGTTTTTCTGAGCCTATTTTCTAAATCTTTTATGGTCCATTTTACCTTTCTGAATGTGTATATATTAAGGTTGGTATTGCATAGGTGCTAGATGATTTTAATGCATTCTTCCTAATCATCGACTTTAGGTAGCCAGTAAATATCTTAAAATATTCATCTATAACATTCTTTTTTGACATAACATGATGTGTGAGGCCTGTCACAGGCTAAGTTATTTATAATTGTTGCCTTTATCAAATTGGTTCGATATGATCTCTGGACTCTGGTCATCATTAGTCATCATTCCTTGGTATTCATTAAGAGTTTTCAACATTTCAGGTCCAAACAACCTTTTGATATCTCTGGAGATTCTCAAAGAAGGTCTTCAGTTTATTTATTTATTTTTACTATTTTTTTAAAACCCTTGTACTTCGGTGTATTGTCTCATAGGTGGAAGATTGGTAAGGGTGGGCAATGGGGGTCAAGTGACTTGCCCAGGGTCACACAGCTGGGAAGTGTCTGAGGCCAGATTTGAACCTAGGACCTCCCATTTCTAGGCCTAACTCAATCCACTGAGCTACCCAGCTGCCCCTTCAGTTTATTTTTTGATGGACCCTTATAGCTTTATTTATTCTAAAGTATTAAATAATAAGATTCTTTGTTAACTCTCCCCTTTAATCTGTTCTATTTGATCTACTCTTTGTTCTAGTTAGAAGAAATAATGAGGAATTTAAGACTAGGCAGAACCTTGTTGGGAATAAAATTACGTCCCTGAAAAATGCCATATTTTATATAGTTCTTTTTTAGTTTTAGTTCATTATTATTTTATTTATTTATTATTTAATCCAAGATGTCTCCCTCCTGCCTCTTCCTCCCCCACTCATTGAGAAAAGAGAAAACCAAAATTTGTTACACATATATGTATAGTTGAACAAAACAAAATCTTGTATTAGCCATTTTAAAAAATAGGCTTTCATTTGTACTCTGCATCTATTACCTTCTCAGACTCCTTTGTTGAATCTTCATCCAGGCCATACCTATTAACAGTGGATGTCCCAGGGCACTGCTGTGAACTCAAACAGAGTCCTATGGCTCTTCTCTCTAGATATTATTTCCCCAAACAATTTCATCAGCTCCCTTTGGGCTTATCTATCATCTCTATGAAGACTATTTATAGATCTAAATATCTAGTCTCAGTCTCTCACCTGAGTTGTAGTCATGTATCGCCAAAAGACAAACTCAGCATATCTAAAACAGAACTTTAATCTTTTACATAAAACTTTCATACTTTACTAATTTCCCTATTATTACACAGAGTACATCAACCCTCCAGGCTTTCAACTTCAAATGTCATTCTTGACAAATTACTCTTAATGCATATATCTAATCCAATATTGTCATTTCTTCCCTCAAAACAAGTCTTGGATATATCTCCTGTCAAGGTTGATCATTAGATAGATAAAAGTTTTGAAGATTTCAAAGTTCTTTGTTTTTACAATATTGCTATTGTTCTGTTCACGTCATTCTGCATTGGTTTATACAAGTCTTCTGATCTTCCTGTAAAACTATTCCTTTCATCAGACTGGAGGAAAATTAACACTCTATTAGTTTGTTTAATTTAATTAGTTTATCAAACTAAATTAGTTTAATAAGGTAAGAGCTAGGTATGGCCTACCATACATATCATACTGATGACTAGGTATCTTTTTGTCATTATGATTGGACTGTTATTAGCTAAAATAACTTTTGTAAAGAAATATTAGAATATTATTCTAGGAGTAACATATTTTATTTATATTGTAAAGCATCCATGTTCAATCCAGGTAGTAACATATTTTTTATTTTTTTCTAATATAATAATTGTTTTCCCAATAATATTTTGTTTTCTCAACAAAAATATTTCAAAATTAGAATGAAGAAATCTAAGAATGTGATCAATGGGGTAATAATCATCCATGTTGTGTTAAGTACTGTTTTAAATTTGTGAATTAGCAATTTGACCCAATGGAATTTCAAAGTGAGTTAGAAAGAAGAGACAGACTGGACTTTATTCTGTTTCATTTTTTGGATATTGTAATGCTAATTACAGATTGGTTTCTTAATCCTTGCCAGTGGTGTGATTTCTCATTATCTGAAATGGATAATACAATATTTTTTTAAACATTCTTATGGGTATATACATATACATATATAAACACATCCAAATATTATTATTAGTCTAGATAGGAAGTTACTTTGATAAGGGTAAAGAAGAGAAAAGGAGAGACACAGTGGAAGGGTAGTGTGGTGTAATAAAACACTGGCCTTGGAGCTGGGAAGTCCTCAGTCTGAATCCTACTCCCAATATTTCCTAACTGTGTAACTAGAGTAACTCACTTAATCTCCCTAGGGCTCAGGCAGTAAACATTCATTAAATTTTTACTAATGCTCCATGCCTGTAGTATAAAAATAAAGGGGGGCGGGGCAGCTGGGTAGCTCAGTGGAGTGAGAGTCAGGCCTAGAGACAGGAGGTCCTGGGTTCAAATCCGGCCTCAGACACTTCCCAGCTGTGTGACCCTGGGCAGGTCACTTGACCCCCATTGCCCACCCTTACCAATCTTCCACCTATGAGACAATACACCGAAGTACAAGGGTTTAAAAAAAATAAAAAAATAAAAAATAAAGGGGGGAAAAACCACCCCTGCCCTCAAGGAGAATAGACACAATCTAGAAATAACTAGTATGTAAAAGATCTATTCAGAGTAGATGAAAAGTAATCTGAAAAGGGAGGTATTTAGCAGCTGGGAAGTGGGGAAGGACAAGGAGAAACCTCCTATAGAAGGCAGGACTTGAGCTGAATGTTGAAGAAAGGCAGGAACAGAAGTGAAGAACTTTTGAGACATGGGGGAAAGCCAGGATAGAGACATAAAGAAGAGTGTTTTGCTCACATTCCTACATGTAGGGAATTATATCTAGATTGAAGAGTCTTGTGTATGAAGACAGGAATGACAGGAGAAGGCAAAGTTATAAAGAGCTTTAAGTGACTAACAGAGATCTTTATCCTTGATTCTGGAGATAACTGTCAATTATAAAATAATTCAGTAATAATGAACTTATTGTGTTTTCATAAAGGACTAATGATATCATGAAGCAATGTTTTGACTTGGGTGGGAATTGGATTTAACAGATAGGCCTCTAACTCATCAGTGTGTTAGGAAGATATCTACCTTAAGAATGTGAAGACTTTCCTTTGTAGAATGGGCAGATGAGAACAATTTATTGCAGCAGCCAAGAAGATGGCTGAAGCAGGAGTGCTTAAGAGTTATGGTTAGATATTGAAGATGCCAAAACCATCCACTGCAATAATAATGAACTAGAAGTTCATTGAGCAGAAGAGTGACATGATCAGACCAATACTTCAGAATAATCACCTTTGAGAAACCAGCTGGTTTGGTGGAGTAGCAGAAATGAGTACAGAGGCATTCTTCACCATAACTCTTCTACATAAATCTAGATTATCATAGTAAGTACTGGTTGGTAAGTTTTCCCCCCTCCACCAAAACAAAATCAAAGTGAGTCATTTTTCTGGCCTAGGTTAGCCTGGGGAGATAGAGAGGTCTGTAGACATTGGGGATGAGATGTAGCTAGAAGTAGTCATGGATCCCAGAGCAGGAAGTGAAAGAGACCAAAGGCCTCACAACAAGGCGAGGTCCCAGACTTATTCAGAGGGCCTAACCTTGTGGAAGAATGCAGGAAGAGGTGCTACTTCCTACTCCTCCATTCTGGGTAACAGATCCAGAGTGGCCTGTGCTTGAGGGTGGGTGGCCCCTCAAGGTGAGGAGCAGTCAGGTCCATAGACCAGATCCTTTCTTCTCAGCTAACTATTGTCTTATTTCTCTTCTACCTTTTGTAGGTAAATTGCCTGAAAACTATCTACAATAGGTGCTTCCACCATCTTTCTTAGCCCCTTACACTCAAATTTCCAATCTTACCATTCCACTGAAATTGCTTTCTCCAGATTTACCAGTGATCCTCGTTGCCAGATCTAATGCCTTTTTCCTTGGCTTCTCTGACACTGCTAATTACTCCTCTTTCTAAGTTTTCAGGACACCACCATCTTGGTTCTTGCCCTGCTTATTTGACTTATTCTCAGACTCATTTTCTGGTTCTTCATTCAAATCAAACCTTCTACCCAGGGGTTCTTGTCCTGGGCCCCCTTCTCTTCTATTTCCATACTGCTTCATTTGGTGATCTCCTTAACTCTCCCATGGATTTGATGATGATTTCTATGCTGGCAGTTCCAAAATCTACCTTATCCTTCCCTAAACTCTTGTGACTTCCTACTTCACATCTTCATTTGCCTTTCAGACATCTAGAACTGGATATCTTAAACTCACTATGTCCAAAATTGAATTTATTATCTTTCCTCCCACCTTCCCCATCACTATCCTCTTAAGAGTTATCCTGAATTCCTAACTATCTTTCACTTACCCTATCTAATCTGTGGCTAAAGCCTGTCAATGTCACTTGTGCAATATATCTCTTGAATATGCCCCTTCTCTCCTCTGACACTGGCATGATCCTGGTACAGGCTCTCACCATCTCGCCCCTAGATTATTGCAAGTCTGTCTGTCTCAAGTCTTTCCCCATCAAGTCCATACTCCATTTAGTCATTAAAAGGATGGTCATGGCTCTTCTCTTCCAATAAATACTCTCTAATGGTTTCCTATTGCCTCTAGCATCAAATATAAAATATTTTGTGTGGCATTCAAATCTCTTCATAACCTGGTCCTGCTTACTTTTCCAGACACCTTACACCTTACTCACCAAAACATGTCCAATTTGATGCAGTGACACCAGCCTGAGGCTGTTCCACAAAGTAGGTCTTCCATCTATCTCTTGGCACTGAAAGTTCTTTCTGGCTATGCCCCAAGCCTGGAATGCTCCCCTTTCTCTGCTCTGACTGTACTGACCTCCCAGGATTCCTTTAAATTCTTTTTTTTCCCTTTTTTATTTTTTAAAATAATTTTTATGTTTTAGAAAAGTTAACATGGTTACATGATACATGCTCTTACTTTCCCCTTCAACCCCTGAGCACCCTCTCCCATAGCCGATGCGCATTTCCACTGGTTTTAACATGTGTTAACATTTTAAATTTTAACATTGATCAAGACCTATTTCCACATTGTTGACAGTTGCATTGGTGTGGTAGTTTTGAGTCTACATCACCATTCATGTCCGCCTCAACACATATGTGTTCAGGCAGCTGCTTTTCTTCTGTGTTTCCTCTCTTGTAGTTCTTCCTCTGAATGTGGGTAGCGTTCTTTTCCATAAATCCCTCAGAATTGTCCTGGGTCATTGCATTGCTGCTAGTTCAGAATTCCATTACATTCTATTTTACCACAGTATATCAGTCTCTGTGTAAAGTGTTCTTCTGGTTCTGCTCCTTTCACTGCATCAATTCCTGGAGGTCTTTCCAGTTCACATGGAATTCCTCCAGTTTATTATTCCTTTGAGCACAATAGTATTCCATCACCAACATATACCACAATTTGTTCATCCATTCCCCAAATGAAGGACATGCCCTCCTTTTCCAGGTTTTTGCCACCACAAAAAGTACAGCTATAAATATTTTCGTGCAAGTCTGTTTATCTATGATCTCTTTGGGTTACAAACCTAACAATGATATGGCTGGATCAAAGGGCAGGAAGTCTTTTATAGCCCTTTGAGCATAGTTCCAAATTGCCAGCCAGAATCGTTGGATCAGTTCACAACTGTACCCGCAATGCATTAATGTCCCAATTTGGCCACATCCCCTCCAGCATTCATTGCTCTCCCCTTCTCTCATTTTAGCCAATCTGCTAGGTTTGAGGTGATACCTCAGAGTTGTTTTGATTTGCATTTCTCTAATTATTAGAGATTTAGAACACTTTCTCATGTGCTTATTGATAGTTTTGATTTCTTTATCTGCAAATTGCCTATTCACATCCCTTGCCCATTTATGAATTGGGGAATGACTTGATTTTTTATGCAATTGATTTAACTCCTTGTATATTTGAGTAATTAGACCCCTGTCAGAGTTTTTTGTTATAAAGATTTTTTCCCAGTTTGTTGTTTCCCTTCTGATTTTGGCTACATTGTTTTGTTTTGTACAAAAGCCTTTTTAGTTTGATATAATCAAAATCATTTATTTTACATTTTGTAATTTTCTCTAACTCTTGCTTGTTTTTAAAATCTTTCCTTTCCCAGAGATCTGACAAGTATACTATTCTGTGTTCACTTAATTTATTTATAGTTTCCCTCTTTATATTCAAGTCATTCACCCATTCTGAATTTATCTTGGTGTAGGGGTTGTGAAATGTTGATCTAAACCTAATCTCTCCCATATTGTTTTCCAAATTTTCCTCGCAGTTTTTGTCAAATAGTGGATTTTTGTCCCAAAAGTTGGGCTCTTTGGGTTTATCATACACTGTCTTGCTAACATCACTTACCCCAAGTCGATTCCACTGATCCTCCCTTCTGTCTCTTAGCCAGTACCATATCATTTTGATGGCCACTGCTTTATAGTATAGTTTAATATCTGGTACTGCTAGGCCACCTTCCTTACATTTTTTTCATTATTTCCCTTGATATTCTTGATCTTTTGTTCTTCCAAATAAACTCTGTTATAGTTTTTTCTAATTCAGTAAAAAAGTTTTTTGGTAGTTTGAGAGGTATGGCACTAAATAACTAAATAAATTTGGGTAGAATAGTCATTTTTATTATGTTAGCTCGTCTTACCATACCAATGAGCAATCAATTTTTTCCAACTGTTTAGATCTAGTTTTAATTGTTTGGAAAGTGTTTTGTAGTTGTGTTCGTATATTTTCTGTGTTTGTTTTGGTAGATAAATTACTAAGTATTTTATGTTGTCTAGGGTGATCTTAAATGGTGTTTCTCTTTCTAACTCTTGCTGCTGTGATGTGTTAGAAATATATAGAAATGCTGATGATTTATGTGCATTTATTTTGTATCCTGCAACTTTGCTAAAGTTGTTGATTATTTCTACAAGCTTCTTAGTTGATTCTCTAAGATTTTTTACGTAGACCATCATATCATCTGCAAAGAGTGATAGCTTAGTCTCCTCTTTGCCTATTTTCAATTTCTTTTTCTTCTCTAATTGCTACTGCTAGTGTTTCTAGTACAATGTTAAATAATAGAGGTGAAAATGGGCATCGTTGTTTCACATCTGATCTTACTGGGAAGGTTTCTAATTTATCCCCATTGCATATGATGCTTGTTGATGGTTTTAGATATATACTGTTTATTATTTTTAGGAAAGGTCCTTCTATTCCTATACTTTCTAGTGTTTTCAATAGGAAAGGGTGCTGTATTTTGTCAAAGGCTTTTTCAGCATCTATTGAGATAATCATGTGATTTTTGTTGGTTTGCTTGTTGATATGTGGATGGTTTTCCTAATGTTGAACCATCCTTGCATTCCTGGTATAAATCCCACTTGATCATGGTGGATGATACTCTTGATCACTTGCTGGAGTCTCTTTGCTAATATTCTATTTAAAATTTTTGCGTCTATGTTCATTAGGGATATTGGCCTGTAGTTTTGTTTCTCAGTTTTTGATCTACCTGGCTTTGGGATCAGTACCATATTTGTGTCATAAAAGGAATTTGGTAGGACTCCTTCTTTGCTTATTATATCAAATAATTTGTATAGTATTGGGATTAGTTGCTCTTTGAATGTCTGATAGAATTCACTTGTGAATCCATCAGGCCCTGGTGATTTTTTCTTAAGGAGTTCTTTGATGGCTTGTTCCAATTTCTTTTTCTGATATGGGATTATTTTAAGTATTCTATTTCTTCTACTGTTAATCTACGCAATATATATTTTTGTAAGTATTCATCCATATCACCTAGATTGCTAAATTTATTGTCATATAATTGGGCAAAATAGTTTTTAATGATTGCCTTAATTTCTTCTTCATTAGAGGTAAGGTCTCCCTTTTCATCTTTGATACTGTTAATTTGGTTTTCTTCTTTCCTTTTTTTATTAGATTGACCAGTACTTTGTGTATTTTATCTGTTTTTTCAAAATACCAGCTTCTAGTCTTATTTATTAATTCAATAGTTCTTTTACTTTCGATTTTATTAATTTCTCATTTAGTTTTCATCTGAGGATTTTTAATTTGCTCGCTTTCTAGTTTTTTAAGTTGCATGCCCAATTCATTAATCTCTGCCCTCCCTAATTTGTTAATATATGCACTAAAGGATATAAATTTCCCCCTGAGTACTGCCTTAGCTGCATCCCACAGAGTTTGGTAGGATGTCTCATCATTGTCATTCTCTTCAGTGAAATTGTTGTTTCTATGATTTCTTCTTTAACTAACTGGTTTTGGAGAATCATATTATTTAATTTCCAGTTAGTTTTTGCTTGTCCAGGTGCCCTAACTAGTTATTATTTTCATTGCATTATGATCTGAGAAGGTTACATTTATTATATCTGCTCTTTTGCATTTGTTTGCAATGTTTCTATGCCCTATTACATGGTTAATCTTTGTGAATGTACCATGTGCAGCTGAGAAGAAGGTGTATTCCTTTTTGTCCCTATTTATTTTTCTCCACATATCAATTAGATCTAATTTTTCTAGGACTTCATTCACCTTTCTTACCTCTTTCTTATTTATTTTTTGGTTTGATTTATCTAGATCTGAAAGAGGAATATTTAGATCTCCCTCTATTATGGTTTTACTATCTATTTCCTTCTTGAGCTCTGACAGTTTCTCCTTTAGGAATTGGGATGCTATGCCACTTGGTGCATACATATTGAGCACTGTTATTTCCTCATTGTCTGTACTGCCTTTTATCAGGATGTAATTACCTTCCCTGTCTTTTTTAATAATATCTATTTTTACTTTGGCTTTGTCAGAAATCATAATTGCCACTCCTGCCTTCTTTTTCTCAGCTGAAGCCCAAAAGATTTTGCTCCAGCCCTTCACCTTAAACCTGTGTATGTCCACCCATCTCATATGTGTTTCTTGTAGACAACATATGGTAGGATTTTGGCTTCTAATCCACTCTGCTATTTTCTTCAGTTTAATGGGTGAGTTTATCCCATTCACATTCAGAGTTATAATTATCAGTTGTGTATTCCCCAACATTTTGGTATCCTTTCTTAGTTCTACCAAACCAGGATTTGTTTTAAACCAGTAACCCTTGTCCCCTCCCTTGATTTACAACCTTTTCTACCCCCTCCCTTATTATTCTCCTATTTTTATTTTTAAGGCCTAGTGAATTTCCTCCCCCTTCTCCTCCCCTCCCTTTTTTGATCTCCCCACTCCCCTGCTCCCCTTGGTTTATCCCTTCTTACTTTCTCAGTAGGGTTAGATAGAGTTCTATATCCCAATGGATATAGCTACTCTTCCCTCTCAGGGTTAATTCCGCTGTGAGTAAGGTTTAAATATTACCTCTTGGGGCAGCTGGGTAGCTCAGTGGAGTGAGAGTCAGTCCTAGAGACAGGAGGTCCTAGGTTCAAACCCAGCCTCAGCCACTTCCCAGCTGTGTGACCCTGGGCAAGTCACTTGACCCCCATTGCCCACCCTTACCACTCTTCCACATATGAGACAATACACCGAAGTACAAGGATAAAAAAAAATACCTCTTAATGTGCTCTTCCTCTCCTTCTTATAGTATTCATCCCCTCCCCTTCCCATGCCCTCTTTGTGTGTTATATAATATTCTATATTTGTTATTCAATTGGGTTTCTCTTGGTGTCCCCTACTATTCACCTCCCTCTTTCTCACCCCCATATCATCTTAGACCATTTAGTACTCCAACCTCTCCCTATGAATAATTCTAATAATTCTAATTATAGTGAATGCTATAATGGTGAACAGAGTTCACTACAGAGAATTACACATAACATTTCTCCATATAGGAATACAAATCATTAGATCTTATTGAAGCCCTTAAAGAGGCAAATTTAAAAATAAGAGTTTTCTTTCTTTCCCCTCTGTTTCTTATTTACCTTTTCATGTTTCTCTTGTTTTTTGTGGTTGGATATTGAACTTTCCATTTAGTCCTGGTCTTTTCTGTGCAAATATTTGGAAATCTTCTATCTTGTTGAATGCCCATAGTTTCCCCTGGAAGTATATAGTCAGTTTTAATGGGTAGGTGATGCTTGGTTGAAGACCCAATTCTCTTGCCTTTCTGAATATCATATTCCAAGCCTTGTGGTTTTGTAGTGTGGAGGCTGCCAGGTCCTGTGGGATCCTGATTAATGATCCTTGACATCTGAATTGTCTCTTTCTAGCTTCTTGTAAAATTTTTTTCTTTTACTTGGAAGGTCTTGAATTTGGCTATTATATTCCTAGGGGTGGCCTTTTCAGGATTTAGTATAGAGGGTGATCTATGGATCCTTTCAATGTCTATATTGCCCTCTTGTAGAACTTCAGGGCAATTTTGATGAATAATTTCTTTTAGTATGGAGTCCAAATTTCTATTAATTTTTGCTTTTTCAGGAAGACCAATGATTCTCAAATTGTCTCTTCTAGACCTGTTTTCTTGATCTGTCAATTTCTCTGTGAGGTATTTCACGTTTCCTTCTATTTTATAAGTCTTTTGACTTTGCTTTCTTTGTTTCATTGGCTTCTACTTGCCCAATTCTGGTCTTTAGAGACTGGTTTTCTGTTATAATCTTATGATTTTCCTTTTTGGTTTGGTCCATCCTGTTTTCCAGCTGTTTAATTTTGGTTTCTAATTGGGAGTTTCTTTCTTTTAACCTGTTAATTTCCTTTTGAGCTATTTCCCACTTCTCTCGCCAAATCTCTTCCATATTTCTCTTGATCTCAGATTTGAACTCTTCTTGTGACCAATTTTCATTTTTTGGGAAGGTTTAGATATGATTACTTGTTTGTTCTCTACTGTTTGCTCTGTTGTCTGTTTTTTTTTTTTCTGCGTAAAAGTTGTCGAGTATCAATTTCTTCTTGTTGATCTTTCTCTTTTGGGATTCTTGTGACTGTCTTGCCATTATTAACTTGGCACCCTCTCAGGTTTATCCTCATGCCCAGGGTCTATTTGTGTTCTTTAGGCTCCTGAGGTCTCAGGTCTAGTTGTTCTCAGGGTCAAGCCTCCTGGTGGTCCCCTTGCTTGTTCCTCTGCCTGAAGCTCCTTTAACAGTCTCAGTGCGCTGCTTCCACAATCATGCACCCCTCTGCACTGGGTCCCCAGCCAAAGTCTGCGTCTTCACTCAAGGTCTGTGTTCAAAGTCTACGTGTTCTTTAGCCTCTTGGGGTCTTAAGTCTTGCTGCTGTCAGGGGCAGGCCCTGGTGATCCCAGGTAGCTGCTAAGGACTTAATGGATGCCCCAAACTTGCTCCGACTCTTGTGAGCTGGCTTTGGCCCTGTAGGTGGTGTGTGTGTGGGGGAGAGGGTTGCTCAGCTCGGTAAGAGCTATTTCACCCCCTTATAGCATGGAAATGCCCCGACCCCACGTACCTTCAATGTTGCACCCTGTTGTGGGGTCCCTTTGCTCGTTTGGATTTGTTTTTATGTCCTCTTGAAAAGTCCTATATGTGTGGGTTAGGAGAGGTTGAGCAGCTGCTTTTTACTTTGCCACCATCTTAACCCTGAAGTGTCGCTTCCTTTAAATTCTAACTAAAATCTCAGCTGCTTTAGAAAACTTTCTCTAACTCCTCTTAATTCTATTAGTTACCCTTTGTTAATTATTTTCTATTTTATTCTGTATATAACTTGCTTTGTATATATTTGTTTGCATGTTGTTTCCCCTCCTAGATTATAAACTCCTCAAGAGTAGAAATTGTCTTTGTCTCTTTTCTTAGCACAGTGCCTATAATAGTGTAAGTTGTTAATAGCTATTTAGTGATTGGTTAATGGAAAAGCCCCAAGCCCAAAATCCGCTGCAGAATAAGGAGAAAAGGAATAATCAGACCAGAGGGAATCTTGCAGTTCTGCCACTCTGAACCTGTAGAATTTTTCACTTGCTGATAGGTACTGAGTCTAGAAGCAGTCCACTGGAACTTAAATGTGGGGCAAGACCATAGTTATGTTACTGAGACCCAAATCCTGGTTAATTACTTAGAGACCTCAGACAAAGGGTACAGCAATCAGATTTTGCCCTAGATCAGACTATTTTAGCTTTACCTGAGATCCTAGAATAACACAACACTCGTGCCCAAAGAAAGCAGTATCAGAATCCTAGAGGACATCCTAAGAGAAGGTTTCCATATCCTAAAATCTTCTATTTTAAAAAAGCTTACTAGATTTATGGAAGTCCCACAGGATAGTATAAAGCCCTTTGATTTATTCAATATAGAGACCTTGATCACACCTCTGACTGAGTCAATATGTGTTCTTACCTGATAAAGGTTTCAGTGCTATGGGTAAAGGAGGTGTGGTGATTGACTGAGGTGGCTGATTTGACCTTCCGCCCTTATAAATTCATAACACAGAACTTGTTCATGCTAGGGGAATGATGACCAGAATTCTTATTCCCAAGGAATTAGGCTCCATTTTAATGGAAAGTAGTCAATTTCCCTTTTACATTCTCTTATGTTTTACTGATGAAGAGAATAGCTTCTGTTTCGGACATCTCAGATATTTCCCTGTTTCCCTGTCTTCTACCCAAAGTATTCTCATAACCTCACCCCTAGACTACTGCAGTAGCCTGCTTAGTAGGTTTACAAGTCTCCTCCCACTCCAGGTCATTTTCCACTCAGCTGCCAAAGGAAATTACATTAAAATCCTATCATGTTTTGGCTCCCAATAATTCCCTCACCCTCTTCTAGTTAGCTCAGTAAATTTATAAGTAACTAGTACAGTAACAAGAGTAGGAAGCAATATTGCAAAGGGGACCTGGAAGTCACTTATAGACTGTCCCAGAGATGAGATTAAGGAACACAATGATTACTTTGCAAACTGTCTGACAAATTAACTAAAAACCACATCCTGAGGCAATGTGCTAAATTCAGGGAAGCCAGCCTTACAGCGAGGGCTCCAGGTAGCTGCAGTAAGACCCACAGAACACCAGGTGCTGTGGATATACCAATAAAATAAAACCCACAGTGGTACAGATATGAATTAGTCTGTCTTCCCCAACTCCAATTCATGGCTATGTAAGTGACTCTCTGGGTCCTTTCCATTTCCTATTCCTCTGATGTTTGGCTCCCTTCCTCTTTACCATCTGCCCCTGAGTGCCAGAGTGGTCTTTGCTGTGAGTATCCAAATAAATGAGTGTGTCTGTTCCATTCACTTAATCACAATGAATGATTCCATAAATAAATTAGCAATTTAGTAATCTTTCTAAGAGCAGGTCTGACTATGTTATTGTCTCCCAACACCTCAATAAACTCAATAAAGATTTCCTATTGCCTCTAGGATCAAATATAAAATCTTCTGTTTGGCATTCAAAGTCCTTTATAACCTGTCCCACTTTCATCTTCTTATACTTTATACATATATGTTATTGTTTATATAATTTGTATATTATACTTTTGTAATTCTCCTCCGCACTCCCCTCATACTTCACTCCAGGGACACTGGCCTTCCTCCATTCCCTTCTCTAGCTCCTGGCTTCCTTGAAGTCTCAGAAAAAATCCTATCTTCTATAAAAAGGCTTTCCTGATCCCTTATAATTCTTGTGTCTTCACCTGTTGGTTATTTCCAATTTATTCTGTACATAGTTTGTGTGGAGTTGTTTGCATGTAGTAACTCCTTGAGAGCAGAGACTGTGACTGTCTGTTACTTTCCTTTGGCCCCCTTAGTAGGCACTTAATGTTTACAGCTTGCCTGACTGACCATTTATATCCACAAAATAAAATGCTCATTTCTTCTTACTGCATTTCAAAGTTCTTATGCCTTCTTCTACATGTTTTATGTGCCAGTGATTAAATCCAAGTTGTACATTTACTAGCAGTTGTTTTTTTCAGACAAAGTAAGATGTTTGCTATGCAGATTTTTTTTTAAAGATTCAGATAGTATAAAGCAGTCACACCCTAAGAGACTGGTCTACTCATAGAAAAAGCAGGAACCAGGCATTAGGGAACTCCTTCCATTCTAGGTTAGAAGCAATAAAATTATAGTGACCTGAGTTTGAGGTCAGTAAAAGTGAGACATCAGGAGGCTCTTTCATTACCTGTGTAGTCAGTGCAAAACATACTAAAAACTAATTTCTTTTCTGTTAAAGAGTAATCCTGACTTGGGAGGATTCTGCAGGGGGAAGAGGAAACATGCATGGAGGCTACCTCCGTCTGTGCCCAGAGGCTAGTGGTAGAACAGTTACATATTAAAAATGCTATCAAAGTTAAAGATTTAGCTATATGACAGTGACATATTAAATTTGAGAAATAAACATGTGTTCCCTTATTAATGACAAACACATCTGAATACAGTATTTACAACG
The DNA here is from genome assembly GCF_016433145.1 of Gracilinanus agilis. Classification (NCBI taxonomy): domain Eukaryota; kingdom Metazoa; phylum Chordata; class Mammalia; order Didelphimorphia; family Didelphidae; genus Gracilinanus; species Gracilinanus agilis. The sequence continues at coordinate 39,051,849 of NC_058135.1, read as the reverse complement.
CATATAAAGAATAAGTATTTTTTCTATTTAAAATGATCAGGATGGGGTACAGCTGGGTGGTTCAGTGGATTGAGAACTAGGCTTAGCCCTGGGAGGTGGCCTCAGGCACTTCCTAGCTGTGTGACTCTGGGCAAGTCACTTAACCCCCATTGCCTAGGTTTAAAAAAAATAAAAATAAAAATGATCAGAATGGAAATCTCTTCCCTTCTCTGATAGATGTTATAATCTGATGGACTGGGGTGGGGTGATAAAAAAATCACATATAACTTACCTCAAATCAGTGGGCCTTGGAAGCAGTTTTCTTTTTCCAGTAAAGTAGACTTCGAAATCTTCCATCTTAAGTCTGTGTGCATAGTCAATATAGCCAGACAACTCCTGACCATGAGCGTTTCGGTCACGAATGAAGATTATAGACTGAAAAACATTATATTGATAAGTCAATTAAAAATGTCATTCTCTATTTGAATAGTCAAATGTTTAATGTTTCTGTTTCTAAATCCCTTTCATTCTCAATCAGAGAACTGTGATGAAGCAATGTGGCTATTCCCAGTTTAGGTACAGACTGCAACTTGCAATTGACATCATTCTTCTCCATATTCAATTTGAAAAATACTTAGTTAACCCTGTTAGGTAAATCAAAAAAATCTCTTCTCTCAATATGCTCAAATATATGATCCCTATAGGTATTGATAAATATCAGAAAATTGTATTTATACCTAAAAAGACCCAGAAATTATTTCATAAGGAGAATATGTTTGAACTAAGCCTTGAAGCTGAGGATTCTAAGCTGCTGAGTTACAAGCATGGAGAGTCAGCTTATGCTAAGGTGCAGAAATGAAAGGAAATGTCAAGTATTCTAGTTAAGTTAAATTAACAAGCCAGGCATTATAGTAAACCAGAACAACAGTCTGTGCCCTCAAGGAGCATAGAATTCAGTTGTGACTGGGGAGTCAGGGTGAGGGGATGATGGCACTCTGATGGAGAAAATTCAGAGTCAGAAGCATAGTCTGGAGAGAAAAGAAGATATGGGTGGCTTGAGCCTCCTGTGATAAATGGAGGTTCTAGGAGAAAGCAGTCAATCAGAGGAGAAGAGGTCCTCCAATGGGAGAAGTTGTTTGGAAGCAGAGAGAGCTTCTAGGAAAAGAAATTTCTTTTTTGTGAATGCAAATGTATTTTTCATATACTTCTAAAACAATGAAAAACTGACATGTGAATAATACATTTATGAGAAAAGAATATAAAAAATAAATGTTTTTTGGAATGAATCTATAACTTCATCAATGTAGGGCAACTCTCCTTGAGGGATTCCCTCTACTAATCCAGAGGCATCTATTTTGGAATTTATAGGGTTAGGGAGTTTCCTAGAGAACTAAGAAGTTAAGTGAGTTAGGTGAATAGGTTTCTATGGCATGGTAGACAAAATTCTGTGGACATGAGTCAGGTTCCTCAACTTTTACCGTCTATCTCCAATCTATTGCCAAGGCTTGTTGATTTAATTTTCATGATATTTCTTAAATATGCCCCCACCCTGGTGCAAGTCTCATCATGTCATGCCTATTCTAATAGTCTGACTGCCCCAAGCCTCTCCCCACACCAGTCCATCCTCCAATCAACTGACAAAGTGATCTCCCTAAAGCACATGGGTCCAACCTAGTCACTTCCCACTCAATAAACTCCATCGGTTCCTTAAATCACTTTTAGGACCAAATAGAAAATCCTCTGTCCATCATTCAAAGCCCTTCCTAATATGTCCCCTTCCTTTCTAAGCTTCTTACTCTTGTCATTCCTTCTGCTCCCCACTTCAATCCAGCCACACTAGCCTTCTTGCTGTTCCTCAAATAACATACTCCATTTTTAAGACTGTCCCCCATGCAAGAATTCTCTTCTTCCTCATCTCTGCTATCTGGTTTCCCTCAGTTCTAACTAAACTCTCACCTTCTACCTTCTTCGCCTTTCTAGATCCCTCTTAATTAATTCTAAAACTTTCTCTCTGTTGATTTTTTTTCTGATTTATACTGTAAGTGCCTCGTTTGTTCATTGGTATTTGCCTGTTGTCTCCCCCATTACATGATGAGTTTCTTGAGGGCAGGTATTATCTTTATCTTCCTTTGCACTCCCAGACTTTAGCTCAGGGCCTGGAGCTTAGTATAAGGCACTTAAAAGATTCTTTATTGAGTGACTATGTCTTAGATGGATGAAGCAAACTCCCTGAGGGTTGAGGGGAGCAGGTCCTGTGCTGGCTAATTATAAAAAAAGAATGTTATTTTATTAAATGTTTATGAACACATACTTTAAAAATTTGCAATTTCACTTCTGCTACCTATAAATTCAGCTACTTTAATTTTCTTCCCTCATTTAACATTTGAGAATACTAATGCAATAGATCTTCCCTCCCCACCCCACCCCCATCACTTTTTAAACCCTTACTTTGCATCTTAGAATCAATGCTTTGTATTGGTTCTAAGGCAGAAGAGAGTAAAGGCCAGGCAATGCTAAGAGACTTGCTCAGGGTCACACAGGTAGGCAGTGTCTAAGGCTAGATTTGAACTCAGGATCTCTCATCTCCAAGCCTGACTATCCATTGAGCCACTTAGCTGCTCTCCCCAATCTGAACAAGTACCCTGTCCCATATCTCTAGAGCCTGAGAGTATAAAAAGGAAACATTTATAGAGGTTTCCAAACAATAAAATCTGTAGCTTAATTCTGCATAACTCAGCAGGATAGGATCAAATCTCAGGAATAAGTCAGAAGTTTGACATTTCCTCCTCTACACACTTTCCATATATTCACTCCCAACACTACATATTCCCTGCTTTGAAGAAAAAGCACAATTTTGCTCAGAGGCAAGACTGTATACCATTGAGAGATAGATAGTCATGAATATGCAGGTTTTACAGAGAGATAGCAACAACAAACTCCAGCAAAGGGGTAAAGCTCCCTCCATCTAGTTCTATACACAAAGCTCAAAGTGGTGTCAAGAGAATCGCCTCCCTCCTCACTTCCAACCTCCGTAAATTCCCTATGATTTCAGCAATGCCCTTATGTTCTTTGTTTACTTTTACACCATTTATGCATTTGTCAAGACACACAGTGATGTTTATTTTAAAAATATTTTATGATAATGATTGTTCCTTAAGACACAAGCTAAAATCCACAAGTCAGACTGGTCAAGGAAGTTTAAATCCCAAACAAAAAGAACAAATCCTCTCATGTCATGTTAGGAACATTGGCCATGCCTCTTATTTTGGCTTCTGCTGGCCTTACTCAGCTGGTAGGCTGCAGTGCCACTGGACAGTGGCTGTTGGCTGGGGCCTCTGCCAGGGGAGCCTGGTTGAGCTGGGCTCTTCTCAGAGTTCTGCTCTTCTTTGGGCAGCTGCAGTCTTCTCCACTCTCAGTCACAGACTTGGCAGGGAGGTACTCTTTGCTGGATGTTACCTGACTCATTTCAGCTGGAGTAAAAAAAAATCTAGGTCTTTAAGCTGGGATTAGAGCTCTTCCTTGGCTTCCCTCAAAGTCAAAAGCTCTGAATGTCACCTCCAGGCAGGTGAATCTGACATCTACTCTTTAACAAATCTTTTTTAGCTCAAGCCCTTTCACTTAGGAGACCACTTCTGTCTTGTCCCAACTCATATTTCTTTGGGAATTTTTTGGCCAAAGGTAGAATGATGAATACAGTTTGTGCCCTGGAAGTGAATTTATGTCTCTGACTTCATCCCATCCTTTTGAGCTAGTGTTTTACTTTTCTGGTGAAAAAGAATATATAGTTCGCATCTGAAGGTTTTCTCTTAACATTTTAATACCTCTTTTTAATCTTTCTGCAGACATTACTTTCTCATTAAGGACCACGTCTTTTGTTAAAAAGGTTAAGACAAGTGATAGATATATATGCAATGATGGCAAAAAGGGAAAGAATTAGGAGATTAATGAAGATGTAGAAGGATGTCAATACTGAGTTGTGTTTGGCACCTTCTGGGCACAATTACTGCAAGATGGCAGGTGTTTTCCACTGTTTTGCCTAGAAAGAGTAAATATATTTTCTGGTATAATTGAACATTTCTCCTAGTCAGAGGTTGGATGGTTTGAATGGCTTATTTTTTCCAGGTTAGCCATAACTTAGCTCACCTAGTAAACTTTAGAGGAATGTCAAGATTTTTAGAAGCACACAAAATAAGGCAGACCCAGCATCTTGATTCTAGCTCTAGGGTCATCAGTAACATTGGAGAGAGCAGTTTCAGCAGAAATAAGGGTTTAGGAGCAGCTTTCAAAGGACTGGGAAGTGAGTAGCAAGGAAATGTAGACAACATGAAAAGACAAGAAGGGATATAGTAGAAAAGTCTGAGGTGATGGAAGGGTGAAGCTAATTAAGGATGAAGGATTAGGCATATTGGTAAGTAGCTGAGAAAGAACTAATGGACCTGGAGAGAGATGAAAGAGATGATAGAATGGAAATGAGAGTGTGGACACTATCTCCAAAGAGATGGAATGGTATAGGATCAAAGACACAGATGAAGAAGCTAATCTAAGGAAGGAGAATGACATCTTCTTATGCAGACAGGCACAGTGGAGGAGAGAATGGAGGTTGGTTTTGAAGCAAATAAGTAGGGAGAAAAAAGAGCACAAAATGTATTTTCTCTACTTTTTCAGCAAAATGGCAGGGGAGGCTGTGTACTGACAGAGGAAGTATAAGAATAGTTGCTCTAGAGAGTGTAAATAGAGTTAGAGAAATAGTAAAAGCACTAAGGACTGGGCTTTTTCTTAATGGCTTTTTCTAACAGAATTTGGAGTAGAAAAAAATGATAGTGGCACCAAGTTAGAGATTGGCAAAGAAACAAGGGGGCAAGGATTTCCAGGGTAAACTATAGTGGCTGGTTCCAATCTACCAATGGGTCAAGACTGTGATTGGAATTCAGTGAGGTTAGAGGACTAGGAGAATAGGGAGGAAAGCAGAGTTACAAGGAAGCATGAAGAACAGTTTTAGGGGAGGGAAGGAAGATTATTAGTTTCAGTAATCAATAAGCATTTGTTAAATAATGTACTAAAAGCAGGGACTTGAAGTCAAATGGGTGAAGAAATGTTACACAAAAGAAAGCTGAAAATGGGATGGTGGAGGTGAGGGGAAATTTCAAGGGGCTAAGAAATAAAACAAAACCCACTAAGGGACCTGATGGTATCTGATCTCAAACTATACTGCAGTAATTATTGACATAAATGTGTACTGGTTAAAAACAGAGCAGTCAATAAATGAAAGAGTAAATGTACAAAATATGTAAACAAATGAACCCATTTGTTTTGGACTTGTTTTTGGATTTGATGAACCCAGAGATCTTAGTTATTTATAAGAGTACATTCATTATTAGGTAAAAACTGGGGCCTGGGTGGAGGTGGGAGAAGCAGAAAGCATTCTAGAAGAGATCAAGTATAGATAAGCTTTTATCACTGTATACCGAAATAACAATAAATGGATATAGGCATATATATATATGTATATATATATAGGAGGAATAGACATATGAAAAATATGGAAGCTCTGTTTGTGTGTAAATTGCGAATTAGTCAGCCGTAGTTCACGTCTCGACAGATATGGGCTACTGATGAGAAAGCTGTTAATGTATCTGATGTATAGTGTATGGCTAGGAATAACCCTGTAAGGATTTGGATGATTAGGCAAATTCCTAAAAGAGATCCGAAGTTTCATCAAGCTGAGATGTTGGAGGGTGCTGGAAGGTCAATGAAGGAGTGGTTAATAATCTTTGCAAGTGGGTGGGTTTTCCGTAGGTTGGTCATTATGTTTTTGTAGTTGAAGTACAACAATGGTTTTCATGCCATCGGTTATGGTTAAAATCCATGCTAAAATAATAAAAATGATAATTATTTTTGTTATTTCTTTGCTATTGATTGTTGGGTTTGTGGCTTTTGCTTCTAAGCCTTCCCGGTTTATGGGGGTTTGAGTTTAGTTGCTAGTGGGGGTTTAGGCTGTGCGGTGGTGGTGTGCTTGGAAGATGTGTTTTTAGGGTTAGTTATTTTTTTAGTTTATCTAGGTGGTATATTAGTAGTTTTTGGTTACACTGCTGCTATGGCTACAGAGGAATTTCTGGAAACGTGGGTTGGGAACGTTGTGGCTATAAGTATACTATTGTTTGTTCTATTGATAGAGGTAGTGTGATATTATTTGTCTGGAGAAGTTCATGTTAATATGGCTGTTGAGTTGTTTGATTTTGCTGGGACTCATTGTATTGGTCAAGATTTTAATGGTGTTTCGTTATTATATTGATGTGGTGGTTGGGCTTTAGCTTTGTTAGGGTGAATTTTGTTTATTACTATTTATGTTGTGTTAGAAGTTGTTCGTGGACGTAGATTAGATGAGTAATAGAATAAGTATAATTGAAATTAGAAAAGATAAGAAGTATACTTTAATAAGTCCTTTTTGAGCTGAAGAAAGTTTTGAAGATGCTATGGAGTGAGTGTAAGCTTGACCTTTAGGTCCTGTTTTCTCATACCAGTTAAGATCAATTAGTATGGTAGCAATTCGTTGGCCTAAGAATAGATTTATTAGGGGAGCTATTCGATGAATAATATGAGTAAAGTAGCCTAGTAAATCAGAGAAGGAAACAGTATGGTTAGTTGAGTTTATGAGTTTATTGCTGAGAGAGTTTAGTTCTAGGCCGATTAGAAGTCCTAGGAGGGTGATTATTAGGGCAGATAGTTTGATTATGGTTGGTATAGTTATGATGTTGGGGGGATATTGGCTGTTAAAATGAAGCCTGCAAAAATGCTTCCTATAGCAAGTCGTATAATGGGGTTAATTAGGTTAGGGTTGTTCTCATTAATTGGGGTTATTGATGCAAATTGGGGGTGTCCTAGTAGGGCATAGAAGATAATTTGTAGGTTGTAGATAGCGGTTAAGGAAGTGGCAATTAATGTTATAATTAGGGCCCATGAGTTTGTGTATGATGTATTCGGGGCTTCAATGATTGAGTCTTTTGAAATAAAAGCCTTCTAGGAAAGGGGTTCCTGTGAGTGCTAAACTGCCTGTTATTAGGGCAGAGGATGTGATGGGTATTGAGTTAAACAGTCCTCCTATTTTTCGAATGTCTTGTTCGTCATTGAGGCTGTGGATAATAGATCCGGAGCATAGGAATAGTATTGCTTTGAAAAAAGCGTGGGTGCAGATGTGTAGGAATGCTAGGTGAGGTTGGTTGAGGCCTACAGTAACTATTATTAGGCCTAATTGACTTGATATTGAAAATGCTACAATTTTTTTGATATCATTTTGTGTGATTGCGCAAATGGCTGTAAATAGGGTTGTTATGGCCCCTAGGCATAGGGCCGTTGTAAGGATTATTTGATTATTTTCAATTATAGGATGGAATCGGATTAAGAGGAAGATTCCGGCTACTACTATAGTGCTGGAATGGAGTAAGGCTGATACGGGGGTTGGTCCTTCTATGGCGGAGGGAAGTCAAGGATGAAGTCCAAATTGGGTGGATTTTCCGGTGGCAGCAATAATTAGGCCTAGAAGGGCGATGGTATCTATGTTGGTTGAGAAGATGTGTTGAAGATCCCATGAGTTGTTATTTAGTATTAGTCAAGCTATGGATATTATAAATCCAATATCTCCAATATGGTTATATAGGATGGCTTGTAGGGCTGCGGTGTTGGCATCTGTTCGTCCATACCATCATCCGATGAGTATGAAGGATATAATTCCTACGCCTTCTCATCCAATGAAAAGTTGGAATAGGTTGTTGGCTGAAACTAAGATAATTATTGTTAAGAAGGTGGTTAGGTATTTAAAGAATCGGGAGATGTTAGGATCGGCGTGTATATACCATAGGGAAAATTCAAGGATGGATCAGGTTACAAACAGGGCAATGGGGATAAAGATGATGGAAAAGAAGTCAAGTTTGAAACTTATTGAGATGGAGAATGTATGAATTGAGAATCAGTGTCAGTCGGTAATGATTGATTCTTGACCATTGTAGATAAAAGTAAATAAGGGAGGAAGGCTAGTAAAAAAGGCTAATATAATTATGTTTTTGCAATAGGATGGAAAGTGGTTTATTTTATTGGGGAATATAAGGCTATATAGGATTGGCAGTGTTAGTAGTGTAATTGATAGCAGAGTTGTTGAATTAAGAATAAGGTTAATTACTTTTATTTGGAGTCGCACCAAAGTTTTTGGTTCCTAAGACCAATGGATAACTACTATCCTTTAAAAGTGAGAAAGCCATAATTTTAGTTATGGTCTCAGGAATTAGCAGTTCTTGATACTTTCTCGGCATATAAGAAGACTTAAACTTCTATATTTAGATTCACAATCTAATGTTTTTATTAAACTATATTTGCAGTATGTTATTCCTAGAATGTATATTGGGTTAAGTGATAATATGATTAATGGTAGGATATGGAGAATTATTAGTATGTGCTCTCGTGTAAGAGATGGGAAAATGGGGGTGAGATGATGAGTGAATTTACCCCGTTGGGAAGTAATAAGTATGTATAAGGAATATAGGGCGGTGATAACTGTGTTAATTCCTAATAGCAGGATAGAGAGGTTAGATCATGAGAATGATGAGATAATGATTGTTAGTTCTCCTAGAAGACTGATGGATGGGGGTAAGGCTAAATTAGCTAGGCTAGCTAGTAGTCATCATGTACACATTAGTGGTAGAATCAATTGTAAGCCTCAAGCAAGAATTATTGTACGGCTGTGAATTCGTTCATAGTTAGTATTTGCTAGGCAGAATAATAAGGAGGATGTCAGGCCGTGGGCAATTATTAGTGAGGTGGCACCTATAAAACTGGTTGTGGTTTGTATTAGGGCAGTGATGATTACTAGTCCTATATGACTAACGGATGAGTATGCGATTAGTGATTTTAATCTGTCTGGCGTATGCAGATCGAGCTAGTTATGATTATTCCTCATATTGATAAGATAATAAAGGGGTAAAAGAGGTGTGAGGTTATAGGTTCAGTAAATGTAGTAATTCGCATGATTCCATAGCCTCCTAATTTAAGTAGAATAGCTGCTAGGACTATTGATCCAGCAATAGGGGCTTCTACATGAGCTTTAGGGAGTCATAAATGTAGGCCGTATAGGGGTATTTTGACTATAAAGGCAATTATGCAAGCATATCATAGTATAGAGTTGGATAGTGTATTGTTTTGTGGGCTAATGATAATATAATTTATTAGGATGTGGAGGGAGCCTAAATTGTTGTTTAAATTAAGAAGGGCTACTAGGAGAGGGAGTGATCCGATTAAGGTGTAGAATAAAAAATAAAGGCCTGCGTTTAGTCGTTCATTTTGGTTACCCCATTGGGTGATAATAATAAGGGTTGGAATTAGGATAGTTTCAAATTCTACAAAAATGTAGAATATAATTAGTTCTGATGAGGTAAAGGCTATGACTAGTGAAAGTTGAAGAATGATGAGTATAGTCAAGTAGAGTTTTTTTCGTTAAAGGTTCTTTTTTCAAGTGATTTTGACTTATTAAGATTAGAAGGGGGCTGATAAAGAGTCTATTGAGAATGAGTTATTGAAGTTGTATGATAGGTCCGTGTTATGGTAGATAAGGGGTAAGCTTGTAATGCTAATTAATAAGCTATAAGTTGTAGAATTGATTCATATTCATGGTTTTTTTGAGTACCAGGTTAGTGGGATTAATATGAGGGTTGGGATAAGAATTTTTAACATTGTAGGAGGTTTAGGTTTTGTACGTGATTGTTCCCATAAGTGTTGGAGATGGTTACTAATAGGGCCAGGCCAACCCCTGCTTCGCAGGCGGAAAATACTAGGAGAATTAAGGGTGTTATAGATGCAGAGAATATGTGGGATTGTGAAATGAGTAGGACTGCTAAGATGAATAAGGATAATATTATGCCTTCTAAACATAAAATAAAGGAATAAGAGAGAAATTACTATTTCAGCTCTATGGAAAGGGAGGGGAAGAGTTAATTATTCAGGCATGAAAAATACAAAATTTTAAAAGATTTTAAATTAAAAATTCACCAATTTTGATCCTCCTCAAATAAAATGGACAATTTTGATTATATACAATTTTAAAAGTTCTTGCATAAACATAACCAATAACAGCTAAAATGAGAAGATAACAGATAACTGGGAAAAGTAATCTACTTGTTGCCTAATCTGATCCCTAAATTAATAAATGAGATGATCAAACTAGTTGATACCTCAATACCTTTCCAGATCTAAATCTGTCCTTTTGTTGTTGTTCAATCATTTTTCATTCATGTCCAACTTTTCATGACCCTATTTGGGGTTTTCTTGGTAAAGGTACTAGAGCAGGTTGCCATTTCCTTCTCTAGCTCATTTTATAGATAGGAAATTGGAGACAAACAAGGTTAAGTTACTTGCTCAGAGTCACCCAGCTAGTATCTTCCCTATTCAAAGCTTGATAAGGGCACTATCAACCATGCCACTTACTTGTCCATGCTCTCCAATTAATTTTTTAAATGATTCCATAACTTTTTAATATTTACTCTTCCTAACTAAATAAATAACTGATAAAGAACCTGTGATCTGATAAAAATAAATTTTAGGGCGGAAAGGGATTTTACCTATTTCTATAGGAAAATATTATTTTCTTTTAAAAATTCAATTTCAATAAAAATTACTGATTGCAAGGTAATAGGTATATAGTAACAAATTACAATATTGTTTTATAAGGGAAAAGAGGGCATTAGGAAGATTGGTTTGGTATTTCTAAACAATTTTACTTTGTATCTGTATGTTTTCAACAGATCAAATGAAAGCTATACTTGGTACTTTCATTCAGGAATGAAAGGAGACGCCAGTAATGATAGAAGAAAAGCTTCAAAAATGCACATTCCCATTTTTATTTAGATAATAATTAAGTAGAATTATTTAACTATTCTAATAATTTATTAGATTTTATAGAGAACTTTATATATAGTTTTGAAATTTATAGAAAACGAGCATTTCTGGAAAACCCTTGATATGAAGACAAACATAGTCTTTATGTTAGAGTGGAGTCTTCTGACATGGTGGAGAGGGTAAAACATGCACTTTCACTTAAGTACTCTATGACCTCAGCCTTGAACCATTTTTTAGTTGAAAAGTATGATACAAGGTCTTGTAAGCCTCTTTTTGCATCTAGTGTTTTGGGGAAAAATAAACTGATGGGAAATTTAGTTATTACTATTTCATGTAGATCTCTGGTTGATTGTCTTTCCCCAGATGTGGAATAAAATAGATTCATAAGCTTGTGAGGAGAAATTACATCCCACATTGCCTGACATTTCTTGCCAAACATTAATGAGGCGATATAGACAAGATCCTTACTGAAAAGGAAATGTATGAAGACACAAGCCAAGCTAGTTTTTTTAAACATACTAAGCAACATGATATTTAAATATTTATTTCAGAAGTGTGCCTGAAGTCAAAATATGCTGAATTTTTTAAATGGCTGTTTGAGACCGAAAATATGATAACAGAAAAAGAGATAATTTTATTTGTTTGGAGATTCCTTTTTTATGAAGAGAAGTGATTTAATAAAATCAATTCTAGTTTTGTTTTTCTTTTTTCCAAAAGATATATTGGTTAAATATATATTTTAGAAATCTTATAGTTTCTTGAAAAATATTTTTTAAGGAAACTTCTCAAGCTAAGCATGAAACTTCTCAAGCTAAGCATTCTTTAAAATAGTATGTATACATACATATCATTCTACATTTCCCAATTTATCTATTCTTTTCTGAGAAAGCATTCTGCAAAAATAACCAATACGTTGAAAAAATCTGGATAAATACAGTGCTCTATTCCCATTAATCCCCCAAATCTGTAAATAAGTAAGGAGAGGTAAGGCCACCTTATATTTCTTCTTTGAGGTATTAATGTAATTGATGACTTATCTTAACTGTTTTAGATATTTCTGGGAATTCAGTTTCACAGAAAGATCACTAAATTCTTTTCTTTATCTGAGGGAATCTGGTCCTGATGAAAGGGAAATAATAAGGATTGGGTTGTGAGGATCTTCTGACTTTATAAGCATCACAGTATTTATTTTATTACTGGTTTTTACTTTGTACAACATTATTATTTGAAATATGCCATTTAGATGTATAAAAATTTGTGAAGACAAGATTATTTTATTAGCTTGAATATTTTATAGCACTTTTTTCTAGGTATATGTAGCTAAAATGCTGGGTGAAGGGTTCATGTATAGGGATAATGGGCAATAAAGACATACAGTTGGATTGGGACATAATGAACATTTTCCAAGAATCAATGGGTAGCCATCTAAAGTTTCTGAGCTGGGAAAAAAGCAGGATCAAAGTAGGGTTTTTTGATAGATTGATACTGAAATGAGTGGGAGGAAGATACTAACGGAAGGAAGACCACTTGGGAGTAGACCAAGCATGGTGAGATGAAGTTAGAGAATAATAGTGGTGGAAATGGAAAAGAAGCTGCAGATGCCAGAGAAACTTCCTTCAAAGGAAGAATGAAGAAAAGTGGTGATTAATTGGATAAAGAGAATTAGGAGTTAAAACTAACTATAGGCTTTTAAGCCTCAATGATTGGCAGAATGATGCTACCAAAAACAGAGAGAGGATAAGGGTCAGGGGGAAGAGAGGATAATGATCATAATTCAGTACATGTTGAATTTCAGTTATTTCTAATCACTCAGAAAATCTCAAATGGATTGTACATAGTGTGTCACACACACACAGTGACACAGTCAGTCTAGTACATATATCTGGGATAGGCACTTGCAGACAATGTTAGGTTCAGAATTTAAAAGAAAGAAGAGAGCAGGCCAGATTGCATTTGGGAAGTTACAAAATTCTTAATAATTCAAAGTTTCTACCAGTGTGGCCAACATTTAACTTTTCTAAAGCATCAATGTTCTCTAATCTGTAATAATGGAATAATAATAGCACTTACCACTTAGGTAGAGTAGAAAAAACCCCCTCCCCAAGCAGCTTTATACACATATATTAACATAGGCTTTTAATATACTCTTTTTCAGAAGTGGCTGAGACTGCTCCCCTTTTTTCTTTATTCCCATGGGAAGAAGTTTAGGGGTGATCTAATTCCTATGAGAGAAATCTCAAAACTTGCAAGTTATAATCTTGACTACATGTCACAAGAAATGTTGCAGTGCTATGGCCCGTGTAATGTTTCAAAAAGAGTTTCTGAATCCAGGCCTAAAATTACCCTGACTCAACTAAAAAAATGCAAACTTAAGGCCTGAATTGTTGCAATCTGATAAATCCTTGTACAGGAAGGAAGATGGAGGAGGATACAGAGGATGGGAAGATAGAGATAGGATTGTGCTGGATACCTATAAAATCTGAGTAAACCTAGGCATTGGGGCCACTGTTTCTGGGACCTCAGACAGTGTAGTGCTCTCTCTCTCTCTCTCTCTCTCTCTCTCTCTCTCTCTCTCTCTCTCTCTCTCTCT
>NC_058135.1:39017649-39028413 GCF_016433145.1 Gracilinanus agilis | reverse complement strand
TGTTTCCTCTCCTGCAGTCCTTCCTCTGAATGTGGGTAGCGTCTTTACCATAAATCCCTCAGAATTGTCCTGGGTCACTGCATTGCTGCTGGTACAGAAGTCCATTACATTCAATTTTACCACAGTATATCAGTCTCTGTGTATAGAGTTCTTCTGGCTCTGCTCCTTTCGCTCTGCATCAGTTCCTGGAGGTCTCTCCAGTTCGCCTGGAACTTCTCCAGTTTATTATTCCTTTTAGCACAATAGTATTCCATCACCCGCATATACCACAGTTTGTTCAGCCATTCCCCAATTGAAGGACATTCCCTCCTTTTCCAATTTGTTGCCACCACAAAAAGCTCAGCTATGAATATTTTCGTACAAGTCTGTTTATCTATGATCTCTTTGGGGTACACACCCAACAATGGTATGGCTGGATCAAAGGGCAGGCATTCTTTTATAGCCCCTTGAGCGTGATTCCAAATTGCCAGCCAGAATGGCTGGATCAGTTCACAACTCCACCAGCAATGCATCAATGTCCCAATTTTGCCACATCCCCTCCAGCATTCATTACTCTCCCCTTCTTTCATTTTAGCCAATCTGCTAGGTGTGAGGTGATACCTCAGAGTTGAAAACAAATATTTTTAATGAAGTCACTACACAAAATATTTATAAACTTTAAGGTACACAGAATGAAAAACTTTCAAAATACAGAGATATACCAAAGGAGATCTAATTCATATGGGGACAGGATAAACATGCTGTCCTACTTGGTTCTGAGGACAGAGTAAGAATTTTTCTGTAAGCGTGCAAGGGGAGAATTCATCCTAATACTTTAATTCAAATATGAAAATGAGTTATTGTATCCACCTGTGCAATAGTTTATAGAACATTAAATATAAAAGAATAATAGTAGGATGGATTCTTGTTCCAAAATTTCTATCTAAATTATTTGGAAGAAGATAAGAACAAGCTGAAAATAATTAGAATAACAATAAAATAAATTTCAAACTTTTTTTTGGTAAGGCAATTTATATGCATCTTATCATTTGAGCATTACAACAGTCTTGCTAGAGAGGCAATACAAAGAGACTCTGTTACATATTTTTGTCCTAATATTTCAGATATGGAAACATATCCAAAGACTAAGTTAACAGGGGTAACACAGGGAGTTAGTGGTAGAGGTGAGAGGTGAATACTGGTCATCTGAATTAATTCTCATATGCCGAAATGAGTCCTGGGTTTATGATCCATAAAATTAAGAGATCAGAGTGGATAATGGATTTAAATATGGAATGGGCATTAGAGGTTAGTCTACTCCTTTATTTTATAATTGAGAAAAGCTCTAAAGAAGTTGTGACTTGCTCAAGTTCTGAGTACAGGAATCAGGATTTAAACTAAGCACCTCTGATTCCTAATACAGGGCTATTTGCTGCATCCCATTTCTAAATTTCCCTTCTTCAACTCAACATGTCCCAAGTTGAACTCATCTTTCCCCCCAAATCCGCCCTTCTTCCAAATTCCTTTATAATATATTTTTAATTTTTTTTTTTTTAGAAAAATTTTCCATAGTTACATGATTCATGTTCTTACTTTCCCTTCGTGCCCCCTGTGCCCCCACCTTCCCCATAGCCTACATGCATTTCCACTGCTTTTAACATGTGTCATCAATCAAGACTTATTTACATATTATTGATAGTTGCATTGGTGTGGTTATTTCGAGTCTACATCCCCAACCATGTCCGCATCAACCCATGTGTTCAAGCATTGTTTTTCTTCTGTGTTTCCACTCCTGTAGTTCTTCCTCTGAATGTGGGTAGCGTTCTTTTCCATAAATCCTCAGAATTGTCCTGGGTCATATAGCATTGCTGCCAGTACATTAGTCCATTACATTCAATTTTACCACAGTGTATCAGTCTCTGTGTACAATGTTCTTTTGGCTCTGCTCTGCTCCTTCGCTCTGCATCAATTCCTGGAGGTCTTTCCAGTTCACATGGAATTCCTCTAGTTTATTATTCCTTTGAGCGCAATAATATTCCATCACCAGCATATACCACAATTTGTTCAGCCATTCCCAAATTGAAGGGCATACCCTCATTTTCCAGTTTTTTGCTACCACAAAGAGCATGGCTATTAACATTTTTGTACAAGTCTTTTTATCTATGATCACTTTGGTGTACAAACCCAGCAATGCTATGGCTGGATTGAAGAGCAGGAAGTCTTTTAGAGCTCCTTGGGCATAATTCCAAATTGCCATCAAGAATGATAGCATCAGTTCACAACTCCAACAGCAATGCATTAATGTCCCAATTTTGCCACATCCCCGCCAACATTTATTAAATTACTTTCCCCTTCTCTCATTTTAGCCAATCTGCTAGGTGTGAGATGATATCTCAGAGTTGTTTTGATTTGCATTTCTTTAATTATTAGAGATTTAGAACATTTTCTCATGTGCTTATTGATACTTTTGATTTCATTATCTGAAAATTGCCTATTCATGTCCCTTACCCACTTATCAATTGGGGAATGGCTTGATTTTTTATACAATTGATTTAGCTCCTTGTATATTTGAGTAATTAGACCTCTGTCAGAATTTTCTGTTATAAAGATTTTTTCCTAGTTTGTTGTTTCCCTTCTGATTTTGATTGCTTTGTTTTTGTTTGTACAAAACCTTTTTAATTTAAAATAATCAAAATTATTTATTTTACATTTTGTAATTTTCTCTAACTCTTGCTTAGTTTTAAAATCTTTCCTTTCCCAGAGATCTGACAAGTATACTATTCTGTGTTCACTTAATTTATTTATAGCTCCCCTCTTTATATTCAGGTCATTCACCCATTCTGAATTTATCTTGGTGTAGGGTGTGAAATGTTGATCTAAACCTAATCTCTCCCATATTGTTTTCCAATTTTCCCAGCAGTTTTTGTCAAATAGTGGATTTTTGTCCCAAAAGTTGGGCTCTTTGGGTTTATCATACACTGTCTTGCTGACATCACTTACCCTAAGTCTATTTTACTTATTCTCCCTTCTGTCACTTAGCCAGTACCATACTGTTTTGATGACCACTGCTTTATAGTATATCTTAATATCTGGTACTGCTAGGCAACTTTCCTTCACATTTTTTTTATTTCCCTTGATATTTTTGATCTTTTGTTATTCCAAACTGCTAGTTTGAGCAAATTTATTTAATGATCTTTGATGAAAGATCTTCCCTCAGCTGGCAATGGAGGTTTGTAGTTACTTTCTCTGTGCTCTGAAGACTTCTTGTCTTTCAAATTGTTGGTTTTTGGCCTGTATTGATTGGATTAGTCTATACTTCTTAATCTACCCTGAGGCTAAAACATTGAGAGCAGGAAAAAAAAAAACCAAAAACAACCACCAAAAAAAACCAAAAACGTGGGGGGACAATAAGGAGCATTTTTGCTGAGCTGAGCTGTACAGCAGTAGGGTCCCCCTGCACTGCTGTTGTGTTTGATCTGGTTTTCTTTCCTCTTGAGGCCCTTTGTTCTCTATCTCAGTGTGAGGAAGCCAAGTGGTCTGTGGTCTGAGGTTTGGCTCTCTCTAAGCCACCTTCTTCCAGGTGTTTTTGCTGTGTTTCTCTAGTTTTCTCCTCTAGTCACTTCTCCAGTGCCTGTGTTCAACTCTCTGAGTCCAGCGCTAGCAAGGCCCTCTCTCCGGGCCCGTGTGCCCACCTGCCCTGAGATTTCAGGGGCCTCTGGAGACTCCACACAGTTCAAGAATTGATGCCTTTTTCTTGGTGTACCTCTTTAGTTGTGCAACAGTAGGGTTCCCCCAGCTCTGTCCCCTTGTTAGATTTGTTCCTCTTTCTTCTCAAAGTGCATTATTTTCTATCTCAGTGTGTAAGGGTGAGGAGGTTTTAAGATTTGCTCTGTCTAAGCTGCCATCTTCCCAGAATCCCCCAATTCCTTTATTATTGTGTAAGGTACCACTATCATTTCGGCTACGCAGGTTCACAAACCCAGGTCTTATTAATTCTTCATTGCCTCATCTCCCATATCCAACTTGTTGCCAAGTTCTGTCATCTCTCCCTTGGAAACATCTTTTATTTTTTTAAAAATATTTTTTTCCAATTACATGTAAAAATAATTTTAATATATTTTTTAAAACTTATATTCTCTCTTAGAATTGACACTAAGTGTCAGTGTCAAGGCAGAAATGTGGTAAGGGCTAGGCAACTGGGGTTATTGCCCAAGGTCACCCTACTAGGAAGTATCTAAAGCCACATTTGAATCCAAGATCTCACATCTCTAGGCCAGGCTCTCTATCCACTGAGTCGCATAGGTGCCCCAAACATCTATTTTTTTTAAATGTTGAGTTCCAAGTTCTTTCCATCTTTCCCTCTTCTCTCCCCTCACTGATATGGGTTATACATGTGCAGGCCTACAAAACACATTTCCATATTGGTCATGCTGTGAAAGAAAACAGCCAAAAATCCATGAAAAATAAAGTAAAAAAAGTGTTTCAATCAACATTCAGATTTCATTAGTTCTTTCTCTGGAGGTGGAGAGTATTTCCCATCATAATTGTCTTATATTGCTGAGGATAGCCAAGTCATTCAGTTATCACTGAACAATATTACTGTTACTGTATGCAATGTTCTCCCAGTTCTACTCACTTTACTTTGCATGAATGTTCGTGTAAGTCTTTCTAGGTCTTTCTGAAAGCATTCTTCTCATCATTTCTTATAACGCAATAGTATTCCATCACAATCATATGCCATAACTTGTTCAGCTATTCCCCAACTGACAGACATCACTTTAACTTCCAATTCTTTGCCTCTACAAAAAGAGCTACTAAAAATATTTTTGTGCACTTAGATCCTTTTCTCCCTTTTAAAAAATCTCTTTGGGACACAGAATTAATAGTGGTATTGCTGACTCAAAGGGTATGCATAGTTTTACAGCCCTTTAGGCCCTTTAGTTTCAAATTGCTTTCCAGAAAGGTTGGATGAGTTCCCAACACTGCATTAATGTCCCAATTTTTCCACATCCCATCTAAACATTTGTCATTTTCCTTTTCTGTCATATTAGCCAATCTTATAGAGATTGCTTTAATTTGCATTTCTCCAATCAATAGTGATTTAGGGCATTTTTTATATGACTCTCCTTATAATCTTAGCTGTATTGGTTTTAATTTGTGCAAATCCTTTTAAATTTAAATTTAATGTAGACAAAATTATCCATCTTAAATCCTCTAATGTTTTCTGTATCTTGTTTGGTCATAAGTTCTTCCCTTATCCATAGATATTCTCTCCTAATTTGATTAAGATATTACTTTTTGTATCCAAATCAGTATCCATCTTGACCTTACCTTGGTATGAAATTTTGGTCTATGCCTTTTTCTTCCAAATCGCTTTCCAATTTCCCAGTACTTCTTACCACATAGTGAGTTCTTGTCCCAAAAGTCTGAACTTTGCATTTATCAAACACTAGATTATTATGGTCATTTATTACTTTGTGTTGTAGAAAAATCCTAATGCAGACCATCATCACCTCATGTCTGCACTATTAGTAGTTAGTCTCTGTTCCTAAGTTCTCTTCACTTTAGTCCATCTTCCACTTAACTATCAAAGAAATCTTAAAAGTCTGTGTCTGACCATGTCCACCCTGTCCCATTCAATAAACTTCATTATCTCTTTATTACTTCCAGGATCAAATAGAAAATTTTATTTCACTTTTAAAACATTTTGTATCTCGGCCCTTTCCTAACCTTCCAGTCTTCTTTCACATTAATCTTCTCTCTACATACTCATTGTTCCAGTGATGCTAGCCTCCATGCTGTTCCTCTTATGTGTTACTCCATCACCAACTCTGAATTTTCACTGGCTGTCCTCTATGCCTGGAATTCTCTCCCTCCTTGTTTCTATTTTTAAGTCTAAGGAAAAATCCAATTTTCTTTAAATTCCTTTTCCAACCCCTCTACCCTTTTAAAGCTGGTCCTTTCCCTCCGAGATTATCTTCAATTTATTCTGTTTTTGTCTTAATTGAACAATAGTCATTTACATGTTTTTCCTCCATTTTAAACTGGGCTTTTGGAGAGCAGGAACTGTTTGTTGACCTTCATTCTATACCCAGCACTTAACACATGTCTGTGGCACTTTGTAGGTGCTTAGTAAATACTTGTTTACTTGACATCTTGAATATATGGGCTTCTAAAAAAGGATAAAACTTTTGATGAAAATCTTTTATTTAAAATGAGTTACTTTAATAACATGGATATATATGAAATCACTGTTATATATATGAAATCACTGTCAGTTTAAGATATATTTTCATGAAATATTGAGGAAAAATTTTGAATTTATGAAAGTATAAGACTTTTCCTTCCAATCCCAAGAAATTCAAGTTTCAAGAGCCTTTAAATATTGCTGAAGGCTTTTTATATTATTCTTATGCACCTGATCAGAATGTCAGCAAATTATTTTCACTGGCAAGTAACTAATTTACGAATAAATAAGAAGTTGGAGCCCAAGAAACTAGAATAATAATGCCAATTCCTTAAAGTATTTGTTTAAACATTGACTTAAAATTACTACCAAATATTTTTATTTTGGAATTTAGAATTCCATCAAGGAGAGTACTTTGGAGATAAGAAGAGGATATAAAAAGTTTTTTTCCACACATTACATCCTGTAGGTATTATTTTCTATTAGTGACCTGGTAGATTCTCAGGACGGTCTTTGGGAAGCTTCAATCAGAGTGAGTGCATATGTATAAATATCAAACCAGTGGAAGCCTACCCATCAAGTTTTAGTTAAAAAGTTTCATCCAGGATGAACAATCACTCACTGTACAGCCTTCTGCAGGTGTCCTGGGGTGTCAGCCGGCCTCTGTTTATTATTGGTATGCTGTGTACAGGGTGGCTGGCTGGGCCATCACTAACAACTCTGTGCAAATGGGTCAGAGAAATGAAAATAAACCCTGTATAAGCAGGAACTTTTCGGGTCTGGGGTTTTGTTGGCAAACCTTGTCCTGGTTTCTCTTTAGGTGCTACTTAAAATTGCTCCTTATTTAACTTGGAAGACACTTCACACAGTGAAGTCTTTGTGAGATATGCAGAGTAGGGAAACCAGGTGGAAGCAGGTGTGCAGCTGTTTTATTTTAAGTTTCACTGGAGGAACACTTCCTCTGTGAGTTCTGAGGGTTTTCTCTTCTTCAGAAGTCTGTTTGTGGAATTTGTTTTCCAGGGAGAAGGGTATGTGTATGTGTATAGAGGGGTGTGGTGTTGTGTATATGTGTGTGTGTGTGTGTGTGTGTGTTGAGGGTGGGGGCAGAATTACTATAAAAATAATAAAAAATTCGTTTGCATGATTTTGAACTTAATTAAAAATAAAACCCAATTAGATTTTTAAAAGAGAAGCAAACATCTATTAAAACAAAAAAAAAAAATTTCCTACTTGGCTTTTATGTTGTTTCTGGCCTCACTGGTTTCTTATGCACTTAGTTATCTCCACATCAATTCTTCAGTCATTCTGAATCTTTTGTTTATTAGGTTTTTTTCTCCTCTGGCTCATAGGATCACAAACCTCTGTGGTCACCCAGTCTATTACCTATCCCTTAAAATTACCTCGTATTTGTTCTATGGATAATGATATGTATGTTTATCTGTGTGTGTGTGTGTATGCATGTATGTGCATATATATACATATGGAGACATTTGTATATATGCTGACATATACATATGTGTATATATTCTTAGGAACAGAATCTTACTTATTTTTGTCTTTGTATCACTGGCACCTAACATAGTTCCTTGCACAATGAATATTTCATAAATAGCTGTTCATTACCTGATTTTACAGATAAGGAAATCGAGGCCTGCAGAGGTTAAGTTACTTGTCTAAGGTCACACAAGCAAATTAAATTCAGTTCTTTTGAACCCAAATCTAGGGGTTCTTCTCACTATGCTCTATAAATAATCCTTGCTCCACATCCTTATTTCTTTAGTTGTCAAACTTTCCCCTCAATGAACTGTCATCTATCACACTTCTACCTTTTATTTCTAATCCTATCTAATGTCCTATTTATACATAGTTTTTTTCCCCATTGGTGCAGCTTCTTATCTTTTAATTCTCTCTTTAAAATCTTTAGAAACAAATTTACACAATGACTTTTTATCCTATTTTAATTTTTTTAGTATATATCCACCTCCCTTTCTGACAATGACTTCAGTATCTCCTTTTCTCAACCTAGTATTTGAACATTTCTCAACGGTTCCCTTTTTGCTTTTTTGCATTAACTTGCTCCAAGTTTTGCTCTGAAAATTTTACATACCTACATTTTTATAATACACAATTCCTGTCTTATTGTCTTATTTTATGCATACTGTTTCTCCCAAAGTTAATTCATAAGCAATCACCTTCCTGGTTCTCAACAGTGACACCACTCTCTTCTACCCACAATATCCTCCCTTAAATGCCACCTGTCTAAAACAGAACTTTCCCTTAAACCCACCCCTTCTTGTCATCTAATTTTTTTTAAGGCATCATAAACCTTTTAGTCAGTCACCCATTCACATCCTTGGAGTTCACTTAGCTTCTCCCCTCTCCATGATTTCCACCCTTTATATAGAGACATACGAATCAAGTGAATGAGTATGTTTATATTAATATAGGGCATTCATCTACCATGGACAATGCTTGATAGAGGTGCATAAACTTTTCCTCTCCAATTATCTTTTTCTTGGTCTCTGTACAGATCCCAATAACCTGTTCTATTTGATGTAGTTTTCAATATGATGAAATTAGTGATACATCTGAGATCAGTTGCCACACATTTACAGATTATCTCAGGATGGATTACTTTAGAGAAAGATGGATGTGGACTTTAGTAAAACATTTTATTCAAATCAGGGAAAGGCTGCCTTTGGTCCTCAAACTCTTGATGAGGTAGTTTGTTCAACATTCTTTTAAATAAAAAAGACAATAATTTTATGACTTTATAGATTTCATCATTGTAGGAAACTCAAAAACGAGTTCATCATTGTAGGAAATTCCTTATCATTGCAGGACAGCAATATTTTTTGTAAACTTTATTCTTAGAGGATTGCTTAGAGCACTGTGACAGGGTACATGGTGGACATTTGTCAGTTTTGCTTGAATTTAGGCTTTCGTGGAGAAGGTCAGCTCTGTATCAATGACATGTACACACACATAAACACAAAGAGGCATGCTTATATCCATGATTTGACATTATGAGGAAATATTATAGTATAAGGAGGAGGTTTTGTGGCAGTGAGAAACTTCACATCTTTAATGGTACTATACAGTAACTATGGGGGTCCCACAAGTATCTAACCTGGATCTCCTCTTCATCTTCAACTCTTTCACTTGGTGATTTTAGTTAAACTATTAGCTCTATGAAAATTATTCCCAAATCTATGCATCTGGCCCTAGTCTCTTGAATTCCATTCCTGAATTACCAAATGCCTCTTGGACATCTCAACCTGAATAGATATCCTAATATACCTCTTATGGCCAAAACAATTCTTTATCTTTTCCCCAAGTTCCCTCCTCTTTCCAATTTATCTTTTCTTCTACAGGGTACAACATTCTTCCTCTAGTCACTGAGGCTCAAGTCTTGGGGTCATCCTCAACTTCTCACTCACTCAACTCTGAATTTTCAATTCGTTGACAAGTCTTGTTCTACCTTCACAATGTATCTTAGAGAATTCCTTTATTTGACTTACCCAACTGACACCTCGGTACAGACCCTTGTGACCTCTTATCTAGATTATTGCAATAGTTTTCTGGATGGATTTTCTGAGTTCAGTCTTTGCTTGTTTCAAACCTTCTTCCCCTCATTTGCCATGATTTATCCAAAGGAGAAATCAAATAGTGTTATCCTCCCAGACAGCTAGGTGGCTGTGGTGAAAATTTATTAGCAAAGACACCAAATAGTAAAACACAGTCTCCAAGCCAAAAAGAAATAGGTTTATTGAGAGAAGTCAGAGTCTCACAATAAAGCTAGAATCTGGGTAAGACTAAAGGCTTTGAGCCTTGTGAGTGGCCTCCATTTATACCCAAAATGATACAAAGATTGACAGGTTCATAGATGAAAAGAAATAAGAAGTTTTACAAATATTAAACCAGACCAGAATGTAAAAAGTGAAGCATCTCCCAAACTAATAATAATCTGGACCAACATAGTAAGCAATCAGAAGAAAAGAGAGTGTGCCACAGCTGACTTGCATTGGGGTACAAATTTAAAGAAGATCACCAAAAATCATCAAGAGTGGTAAATAATATCTATAGGGTCTATTCTAGGGTTAGGGATGCTTAGAAAAACCCCCACTCTCAACTTTTGCTATCATGGCTTAACTATGTTAGAATGACATCCTCATTGCATCAAGAACACCTAGAAAAGGAAGTTTAAAGTTCAAGGCCACACTGTTGAAAATCTTAAGCTTATACAATGATGATTAAATCAAAACCTATGCTAATATACTACTAAAATAATCATCAAGAAAGGGGGTAGGGGATTTCTCCTCATATGGTACAGTGGATAGAAGTGCTGGTCCTGGAGTCAGGAAGACCTGAGTTCAAATCTAGCCTAAGACTTAATAGCTGTGTGACCCTAGTCAAGTCACTTAAGCCTTTCAGTCTCAGTATCCATGGGATAATAATAGCACTTCCTTTACAGGGCTACTGAGAACCAAATGAGATATTTATAAAGTAAATAGTACAATGCCTACACATTTGGCACTAAATAAATGTTTCCTTCATTACTCCTTCTCTCCTTCTTCCCTCCCTCCCTCCCTCCCTCC